>NC_065435.1:25795946-26078446 GCF_024364675.1 Aethina tumida | reverse complement strand
GGTAGAACTGTTCCGAATCAAATTCATCCTTATATTTCAACCTATACTAAATGACTATAAATGTGATTCCCAAATATTTATATATAATATAACTTTTCAAATAAAACTACTGTTAAAGCATTTGTCAACATTGGCAACGTCTAATGCGCAACCCCCTCCTTTTTACTTACTTTTAAGTTAGCTCGAGAGCAACACACAACGTTCAGATGCTCCGAGCAAAATAAACAGAAAAATCACAAACTTGGCAGTTTTATTAGTCCAGCGCATACAAAACATTGGTCCGGTCGAGCCGGATTTACGTGTACAAGATCAACAGGAAGCAAGGGCGAACGGAAAACACCTGTTCAACACACAGAAGAATACGTGGCGATAAGTTCCGTCGTACCGAAAACAGCAATTAGTGTTCAATTGGCAACGGTTCCAGTTGAAATAACCAGTGCAGGCAAGTCAAGTTTGGATTTGGCATCGATTCCAGGAGAATTCCAGCAAAGGGAAGTCTAATCAACAATCATAGCAACATCAAGGTCATTTCAAAAACATACCAGGGTTTCAAGTCAAAAGAGCCTGCATTGCACGTATCGACAACCATTGGTTTCAAGTCGAAAGGCCTGCGTAACACGTGTCTACAACCACTTGAGTCGGTAAGTTTGTTTCCCATCTACTACCTGCATGAACATTTGCCAATTTAAAAAATCCTTTACATTTGAAAAACAAAACGATCACAATGTCTACTGGAAGCATTAAGAAATTACAATGTAAACGTCGTACAATCAAAGGCAAGCTGACCAGGTTGCAAAATTACGTAAACTCTATAGACAGCGCAAACATTAATGACGAATTAATAGCACAATTAAGAATTCGTTTGGAAAAACATTCATGTACATTAGATGAATTTTCTTCCATTTGCACAGAAATAGACTACCTCGAAGATAATGAGGATAGTTCTGAATTGGCGGAGTTTGAAGATTCATTCTATGACGTTACAACAAAAATTACTAGATTAATCAACGATTATCCCATAAATAATCAAACACAATCGAATACGTCATCATCAGATACAGTCGCGAGCAATCCAATTACAGGTATAAAATTGCCTTCAATAAGTCTACCTTGTTTTAAAGGTCAATATGACGGCTGGCTAGAATTTCGCGATGCATTTAAATCACTAATACATGCAAATCAATCATTGTCCGACATTCAAAAACATTATTATTTGCGTTCGTGTCTTCAAGGGGATGCTGCTCGTATAATCAACTCTATTGAGATTACCGCAAATAATTATGATATTACTTGGCAATTGTTGGAAGATAGGTTTGAAAACAAATCCCTAATAATTCACAATCATATTAAAGCCATTTTCGGTCATCCAAATGTTACAAAAGAATCTCATATTCAATTGCGAGATCTTTACGATTCTGTGACAAAAAACTTGCGTGCTTTAAAATCTTTGGGCGAATCTACAGATACGTGGGATACGCTTATAATCTATATAATCGCAACCAAAATGGACGATATTACCCGACGCGAATGGGAGACCGTTAACAAGGCACAAGTTCCAAACATGGCGGATATGTATAAATTTCTAAGAGGGCATTGTGAGCTTTTAGAAAAACTTGATCGCGAAAGGTCTACAAAGCCAAAGAACGAACCATTCAAATCACACGCTTATATAACCACTGTGTCTGCCAAGGTCAGTTGTTATTATTGTAAAAAGGATCATGCAATTTACAACTGTACCAATTTTAAGGGGCTTTCAATAAATGACCGTATTGCAGAAACTAAAAGGCTCAAGCTGTGTCTAAACTGCTTAAGACAGGGACACAACACAAAAACATGCCATTCACGTAGTTGTCGAAAATGTGGCAAAAGGCACAATACCTTGTTACATATTGAGACACATGTTACCAGTGAAACTGTCACTAATACTGAAGTGCCAGTTACCATTTCTAATCATTCGGTGGCAAATGAACACAAACAAGTCTACTTATCCACGGTTTTAATTCATGTAACTGATGCACAAGGCAACAACCAAGTTCTACGTGCACTACTTGACAACGGGTCCCAAAGTTCATTTGTGACTGAAAGGGCTGTTAAAATGTTAGACTTAGATAAACATAAAACCAATATTAAAATTTCTGGTATTGGTCAAACTGTACCGGAGATTCAATATCAAACGATAGTCAACATTTCTTCTACTCACGGTTCATTCAAAAAACGCGTTTCATGTTTCATTATGAATCAAATCACAGAACCCGTACCTTCAACTACAATGGAAAGGTATAACTTCACAATTCCAAATCATATTACGTTGGCAGATCCTACATTCAATATATGCAATGATATCGACATCCTATTGGGTGCCGACATATTTTGGAAAGTTCTACGGCCTGAGCATATTTCACTGGGAAAACATAATCCTATGCTGCAAAACACGTCCTTTGGGTGGATCGTTATAGGAGGTTATAGTAATGAAAACCAAAGGCATTCAGTTAATTGTTTAGTCGTAAACAAAACTGATGAAATCGTGAAGCGTTTCGGGGAAATAGATGAAGTAGGAGATTCGTATCAAACAGTTCTGCGAAAATCAATCAACCAATCTGCGCGATCGCCTAAATTTGGAGGTATATGGGAAGCTGGTGTTAAAAGCTTTAAACATCACTTGAGGCGAATATTAGGCAATGATAAGTTTATGTTTGAAGAGTTTTATACGGTAATGTCACAGATTGAAGCAGTTTTAAACTCGCGTCCAATAAGTCCATTATCAACAAATCCAGATGATTTATCTCCGCTAACGCCGGGTCATTTTCTAATTGGCAAATGTTTAACTTCAATTCCCGAACCTGTCCTTTCCCACATTCCTGTCAACCGACTCAATAATTACCAGCGACTGGATCAACTGAAACACCACTTTTGGCAACGTTGGCAAAAAGAGTACGTGTCCGAACTCCAAGCCAGGTTGAAATGGAAACAAGCGGGTCAACACATCCTCAAACCATGACATCTAGTCATCATTAAGGACGATCAACTGCCCCCTCTACAGTGGCGTATGGGACGCATTCTTGAGTTACATCCTGGTGAAGATGGAGAAGTGCGTGTAGTGAGTGTAAAAAGCAGAACCGGTGTGCTAGAACGAGCAATTTCGAAAGTGTGTGCGCTACCTTGTGATTGACTTTTCTATTATGACTCCTATTCTGATCTCCAATGTATTAATTATATTATTTGTCTATTGAAAATTGTATTTTCAAGGCGGGCGGCATGTTAGAGCATTTGTCAACATTGGCAACGTCTAATGCGCAACCCCCTCCTTTTTACTTACTTTTAAGTTAGCTCGAGAGCAACACACAACGTTCAGATGCTCCGAGCAAAATAAACAGAAAAATCACAAACTTGGCAGTTTTATTAGTCCAGCACATACAAAACAACTACTTTGTTGACCTTTAAGTTATGTGGTTAATTTAATATAAGTTTGGTTGTTAATAAATGGTTTCGACCCATTGTCGATTTTTTTAACCTTCAACTATTCAGTGGAGGAACTTAAAAGTTATATGCAACATATTTTTTTAGGAAACACATTTAGTGATTACAGTACAGATTAAAATTTAAGGAAGAATTACTTCGGCACTAATCTAAAATTATAATTGCTATAAACAAGCTTCATTCTCAGATGATAGATGAGTTGAAACCTAGATCCACACTATGGAAACATTTCCATAAAATGAAAGTACCTGCTATATACAGAGATAGATATGTGAAACTTCAACGGGAACATTCCAGTCCTCAGCCTTTTTGGTAGAACTTTTGAAGACGGTTTCTTGGTAATGCTGTTTTCTTCTTTATTGTGATTTTTTCTTGTACTTTTTTCGGATTTCTTGGATTTCTATTCATATTTCATAGCCTCAGAGAAAATATTTCCCGATGTCGTCAGGTTTTGTCGTGACTCATTTCATCTTCATTTATATGACGGTAATCAGCCTTTCCATGTGAATGTAACTCCTCGTGCCCAACGAATCGTCGAAATACTTTAAAAAAGATATATAAAATTAATATTAAAGATTAATTTTATTACATATACCAATTTTATTTGTTTTTCGTTTAAATTAAATAATTTAATTGTGTGTGTTTTTACATGAAATATGTCATTAATTATAAAAATCTTGAATACAGATGAAAATTATACTTACATTTAAATCCAATTCTTGGGCCACTAGAATCTTTACACCATTTGCCTTTTGCATCGTACTTTAAGATTTCAATCTTAATTTATTCTGAAAACAAATTAATTAGGTATTAATGTGTTGTTTTAAGGAGCGTCATATACATGAAAGTACTTATTCTTTGTTTAGTTGGGAATTCCTGTAAGTAAATTAATGAATTTAGACAAAAATATTCACAAAAAATAACAGTTTGATACGATCTGTTTCATTTCTAGCATTACTATGAACAAGTATTTCTTCTGATTATCATTTCCAATGAGGCAGGGACTCATTAATAAAAGCGAGAATTTTTAACTAATAATTTTGAATTGAAGCGTAGGAGCAACTTCAGAGAGATGTGGTTCGTATGAAATAAAAGTTTGAAATGATTAAAATTTGGTGGTAAACAAGTAAAGAAAACTTTTTGGTCTACCTGATTTTATGCACAAAATTGAAATTAGTTTATGACAACGAAATTCAAATGTCTACAAATAAATAACGAATTAATAAATAAAATATTGAAATTTGTTTATGGGAACGGAATTCAAATGTCTACAAATGAATAACGAATAGTTAATGTTATAAGCTCTTTAGAGAACAACTTAGGAAACTTAGTTTTTAATTTTTTTACATGTAGATAAAGTAGGAACATATTGTATAAAATTTCATAAGACACAATCAACCAATGATAATTGATAGTTTAAAGTGTAAACCTCAGTACTCATGCAAACACTATACTTACTCATGATTGGTCCAATTCACTCGAGGCAGGTTATGTTAGAATATCTAGACATCGTGTATAACGGTTGTGATGACAACGGAGAATAAAAACAACAGAAGAGCGTAGTTATAGAAACAGAGTTAAGTTGTAAAAGCAGAGTTAGTTGTATACAGCCCACCAATGTTGTAAGATAGTCAATAAGCGTTTTACTGAGTACCTTGCATTATCATTCCACGTCGCCTTGTAAGCAGGCATGTTCTAACTATTAACTTTTGTATTTTGACCTTAATGGAAACAAATACTTCCAGTGCTTCCGTGTCCTTTCGGAGAGCACAGGGGTGCGTTGTCAGGATTTCGAGACCACCTCCATAGGAGTATCCCACTTTGTGGAAGACTTCTGCGCTTTGGAGGTGTGGGGTGGCTGGTCGGGAGGAAGGATTGGTGTTAGGGTTAGAAGTAGGAGTACTTCCAGGATTTACCGATGGTATCTGTAGTTTAGCAGACAGCTTACTGCATTACTTACTTTCATTCGTTGTAATTCACCCTCTAGTTCCGAGATTTTAATCTTAACGTCTAGTTTTCGGGTACCTCTTGGCACTACGCCGTTTTGCTTCCGATATTGTGGACGGATCGTCACCAACAAATCGTTCTGCTGATAACACTAGTGATTCACCTTCGATAGATGATATTGCCATATGCGCATCACATTCAGGTGCATAATTACCGTAACGTTGCGGTGCCTTTCCTACTCTCCCGCTCTTATCCAAATAAACGCCGTTACCAACACAAGCCAAATTAGTACTGTGGATTTCTCCAGTTTTATCAGTACGCGACTGTTCATCATCATTTGGTTGAACTGCTTTACCGTCACACGTACTCCCACTATCTGTAACCGCCTCTGAACCGATTATCCCTACTAACTTTGATCGATTTAATACCGATGATTAATTGAATGTTACATTTCGACTAAAAATCAGCTTCTGTTGTTCAATATCCCAAAGTTGATACGTACCAAACGTCGCACCATAACCAAGCATAATACATTTTGTTGCTTTTACTTGTAATTTCAACCGCTTTTCATGTGGAATATGATTGTAACATTCAGAACCAAATATTCGAAGGTTTGACAGCTCCGGTTTCTTTCCAAACAAAATTTCTGCTGGTGTTTTGTCTTTAAACTGCTTTCCAACCGCGTTCGTTGGCGATCGATTTTTGATATAATTTGCCGACATAATTGCTTCATTCCAAAACTTATTTTCCATCCCACTGGCCAAAAGCATTGTCGTAGCCTTGTTTTGCAGCGTTTCATTTAAACGTTCAGATACTGAACCAACGGTGACTAACATCTGAATACCCTTTTGTTTGCAGTATTCTTTAAATTCGTTTGACGTATATTCACCACCGCCATCATGTCTCAATTTTGACACCTTTGAGCCATGAAGTGCCTCAGCCATTGCAACAAATTCCTTGAATGTACCAAACGTTTCACTTTTCTTTCTTTTTCTCTTGATGCAATAGACCATGGATGCTCTCGAATAATCATCCATGAATGTCACAAAATAACGTGACCCATCGTATGCATTCGTTGGATACGGTCCACAAACATCACTGTGAATCAATTCCAAAACTCGCAATGAACGTGTATTTGAATTTCTTGGAAACGGTGAACGAACATGTTTTCCAAGTACGCACGATTCGCACAACTGTGTATCCTTTTTTTTTACGTTACTCATACCAATAGCCATACAATTGACTAACTTTTTCATGTCATTTCGATTGAGATGACCAAGTCTAAAATGCCATAAATTCTGTGATATTGTATTCAATTTATTCACTCCTGTAAATCCCGCAAACACATTGTTGTCAACGTACAAAGTCACTTCATACATTCTTCCATTTACGCGTCCGACAAACTTTTCGATACCATTCAGCGATACATAGGCATAATCACCCTCAAACACAATTCGATATCCCTTTTGTGTTAGTCTTCGAATTGACATCAAGTTGCATTTCAAATCATTCACGAATAGAACGTCCTCCATTGTTTTTACCGATGTGTCACCATGGTGAAATGTTTTAACGAGAATGTCACCACGTTGCTTTGCAACAATGCTTTGATTTTTCTTGGCAACCGAAATGCTTATTTCGTCAATTGGTTCCAAATTTATCGAAGAACATCTTCCGATTCACCATATGCTGAGTCGCTCCAGAATCTAAAACAAATTTTATTTCCGCGTAATTACCGCTATTCTGCTGCAATTGAGCGTTAAATGCCTTCGATTCTGCCAAATTCTCTTTGGTACCATCTTCAGCAATTGCATACATCGATGAACCGCTTGCTCTGTTTGCGCTTTCTCTATTTGACCTCTCTTTTTTGTTTTTATTGCGAAAACATTGAGCCTATTTGTGTCCAGGTTTTTTACACAAATGACATATAATTGTCTTATTCCCAGCAAACATTGCTCCAGGCTCAATTGATTTACTTGAACCATTTCCACCAGTCCGCTTATTGTACTCATCCATTAACCGAGTTTAAACAAATTCTACAGTTAACTTTGATTGATCCATCGTTTCCGATGGTGTCACTAGGTTATCATACACATCAAGCTCTTCCATTTTAGCTCCCGTTGAATTTAACTCTCGAATTCTCTTACCAAATTGCAAAAGGTACCTTATCATATCATCCGATTCATTGTATTTCATTGTCAGCAATTGTTTTCGTAATAAAACTTGCGACGCCACACTTTTCCTTTCGAAAATCGTGCATAATGTGTCGAACATGTCCTTTGCCCGAGCTTTTTCGCGAACATACTCAAGTTGGCTATCATGAACTGACTGTACTAATATCGAAACACATTTCCTTTCATTCAACTTAATCGTAGGATGTTTTGTCACATCTTTTTCCGCTGTAAGAATGACCTCTAACGATTCCTCGATGAATCTTCTCAACTCCATTTCATCAAGAAAAATTCCCACACATTATTTCCAATTGCTAAAATTCGTGCCATCGAATTGTTGAATTTTTAGAATGTTATTTACAGTAACGTTCACCATCTTTGTCTGTTGCCTTCACCACAATTGACTTTCAACCTCAATTGTATAACTTTATCCTGCACGCACTGGGCCCATAACCTCAGAGAATATGCAAGAAATTGCAGTAATTTATTCAATCAAATAATTGAAATACAAAGGATGAATCAACAAAAAAGACGGCTGAGCTCTTGAGCTGTTTCTCTCAAACTGACTCTCACTGTTTCTTGATCACCTAGGTTACCTCGGTCGCCTTCATTTGTCAATTGTTATTGTTTTTTAACATACTTTATTCTATTTTATTGTTTATATTAACGTTATGTCTAGTAACTCCATTTGGGGGTCTGATGTCGGTGAGGCGCTTTGCCGAATTTTGCTGTTGTTACTTACTTTAGATAGTTAACTCTTTCGGAACTTGGAACGGAGTCGTGCTCAGGGTTTACCGGGCGGTTGACCTTTCTTTCTGCCAATAGAACCTGGATTTGAACCGCCTTTTACTTTCCTTCTTTCACGGTTTTTGTCTCTTAGTAGGAACTTCTTGTGGAACGGAACTGGCGATGTGCCGTCCGGTTCCAATAGGATTCGGAACCACTCGACCTTTTGCAGGCACACTTGCTGTTTTCCCATTTCATTATCGCTAATTCGGTTATTAAACTCTTTATAGTACGAAAACAAAAATTTAATTCAGTTGTTTCTTGGATTGGTAACCAAGGTTACCAGACAAGTAAACAAATTTTTTCATTTGTCTGAATTTGGTAACTAACTAAATTCAGAAAAAAAGATGGACACTAAATAAACACAAAAATATCACTACAAACACTTTTGAAAACTGAGGTGTGAGTGTGATGAGAATAATAGTCGATGTTACAAGAACACTGATCGTTTATTATATTATTACAAAGTGTGCTAGAAACGTCAAAGACTAAAAACTAAGAACTAAAAACCCTGCGTAGCATGACGCTTGCGTTAGGGCATCTATACAGAGGGTTCCAAGTATCAATGTGCAATTTCATTCCTTAACAAACACTTTTCCGTAGTTGCTACTCAAATTTGGATAAATGACGATTGTTACCGCTGCCATTGGTAACGACAGAAAGGTCTCTTATTGTTAGCGACTTTTGTCAATTGTTCAAAGTGCAACCAGGGAATATTGTTGATAGTAACAATTTTTGTTTGAGTTGTTCGTCCTTCTTCTGTCTGAATTTAGTTATAATAGTTACCATAATCGAAAGAGAAGAGTTGTTAACGCTAATCCCAAATCTTTATCCCAACGAGCCACCCACACTCCTGCAAAGTCTTCCAGATCCAAAACTCAGGAACTCGGTCACCCCCAAGGAGGTGATGTCGAAATTGTCTAACTACGATTCACCCCACCAGTAATGATTCATTGTTCAAATTTATGTATATCGAATTGTATTAAAGTATTTTAAACCAAGTACACTAAGAATTAGAAGAGACTTCTCATAGAGAAGAAACTTTTAAATTGGTTTGGGAAAAACCAGCGCTAATGATTAGCCGTCTCAGATCTTAGTTTCGGTTAATATATTTTGACAGCTCATTGACAATATTGGCAACTGATCTTTGTGTAATTTCGTTTTGTTTGGTGTTCAATCCTATAATGCTCTTTGGCGAATTACTGAGAGAGGTTATTTCAATTTGCCAAAATATGTGGAAAGTGGGAAGGTCCTAATTATGTGATGTGAATTTATAAGTTTAACAGAATTGAAAAAAAGCAGCTAAAAAAGATGTTTAAGTGTTATTATTATCTTATCAAAGAAAATATATAAAATTTTGATATTTGTTAGGAATAGCAATGTCTAATTAACAATTCACACACTTTTGTCGATGCATATTCTTCAGACAACAAAAGTTTGTTTTACTTTTGATTAATAAACATATCGCCTTCATTGCTGTTGAAACCTGAATATGTACAAAATATCATTTGATTTCAAAACTGATCTTGAACAATTATTTGATAACTTCTTACAATTTCGTCATTGGAAAGACAAAAACAACAAAAGAAATAAGTATTTACACTTCGTTAGCTGTTCACTTTTTAGCCTTCAATGCAGACACAAATCTAATATTTTTGTTTATATTCAAAAAGTTAATTATAATTTTGTCCAGATTGATGTTTTCAATGAACTCAGAAGTCTTGATTTATCTAGTAATAGAGGTCCTTATGATATTCCTTCTACAGTATTGAATGAATTGTGGATTCTCATTAACAAAGCCTCTAACAATGAAATTTAAAATGTTTTTAAAATCTACTTTATTTCCTAACGTACGTAAAAAATCGTTTGTTATACCTACCTTAAAGGATGGAGGTAGTTTACTTGTTGTTTTCCAAAATTGTCCAAAAAAATCATTTCCAAAATAATTATGCCATAGTTCCAAAATATTATAAATGAGAGTCAACATGAATTTTGCAAATGTAAATCTTCTGCGACCAACCTTCTTATTTATAACCTCTCGACAGTTGGTGCTCTTGAAAATCATTTACAGGTTGATGCTGTTTATACAGACATTTAAAAGGCATTTGATAGAATCTGCCATGATTTATTGTTTGCTAAACTAAATGGGCTGGATTTGACAAGTAATTTTTCCACTGTAAATAATCATAACGATTGTAATGTAAAGTGATTAGTTTTTATAAAAAAATTAATCAACACCATATTCGCAAGTTATACTTTAGATAAAAGATATTAATGAAATGTGTTTGAAATTTAAAAATGAGTAATAGATTGGGCGGTAGTTTTTCTAGAAAAGTTGGTTCGGTTCAAACTACAATGGATTTGGGTAAATGTAAAAGAAAAGCTGGAGCATATCTTGGTGCTTTTGCCCACACATTAAAGTAGCTTTTTACACAAATACTGCTGTAGGATCCCAGGTTCTGCGATGTTTTGTCGTATAAAATAACCTCTTTCCATAATCGGTATCGCGATTATAAGTACAGCAATTAAGAAGAACGAAATACTCTCACATTAGCTGTCAAAATTCCCAGAGTTGTCAAAACGTGCGGACTTCATAGGAACTCGTTAGGAATATTTAAACAATTACAATAATGGCAACTTGATGCCATTATTGTGGAGATGTCGATTACTTGTCCTGAAAGTCACGGAAATCAAATTAGTTGCAGATCCATCGTCGACATACAAAAACTGTCTGTGATTCTGACAGATAATTAACATGTGAAAAGAAATTGTTTTTGTTAACTTTGTTAACTTTATATTTCCATTAGAATAGATTGCTGCTAAGAGAAGTTCCAACTATTATAATTTAGTTTGAATATGTGATACCGACGACGTGAGGGATGAAATTGAAAACAGGATAACTAGATGTATATACACATAAATAAAATTTTAATTAATTAGTAATTACAACATTTGGGAGTGGGTGTGGGATTGAGTGACATTTTGCGAACTTTCAAGTTTCAATAGCAACGAAGGAATTTTGTTTATCAAATAAAAGAAAATAACATTTATGTTGTTAAGATTACGTTTCTTTGTGACATATGCCAGACGTTAAAATATAAACGAAACATCCAATGTCCAATTGAACCTTATTCGAAATATGTAATTTAGAAAAGAGTTGTCTTCTTTCAAGTAAATTTGATTTGTTTCTTTCATAGTATTAATATTACATCAAATTGTGGTTCAGTTATATTTTTAATATATTTCTATTTGTTTTAATCGAAAGTGTCAACAAATTGACAGAGAAAAGAAATATCGAGATGATTTTTCGATTTGTTATAATAACTTTAATGACAGTGATTCATTTATTTAATGACCACGTTACAAATCACATCTGTGTGTGAAATGATATGGTCAAATGTCACGTGTTGATTACCAGGAAACTTTTGCACAAACAGTCAGGTGAGATTCAATACGATTGTTACCATCTGTGGCTGTACAAAATAATCACAAAATCAAGTAACTAGACGTAAAGACAGCATTTTTATATGGAGAACACACCTATTTATGACTTAACAAGAAGGGTTGGATCATGACGAAAACATGGTATGTAAATTGAACAAGTCACTATATGGGTTAAAACAATTCCCTCGCTGCTGGAATGCAAAATTCGACTCTACACCGAAAAGAGTTTTAGTAGTAGTTTTAGTATTTATACGGAACAAATTTTAAACAGATTTGAAATGACTAATGCTAATCCTAATACTGTTCCAGTCGACCCTCACATAAAGCCACAGTGGGAGGATACTACCTCACTTCTGCTGTTCATAATAACACAGCTTGTTCCGTCAAATTTTATTTGGCTACCATCGCAAATAATCTGACTTAGAGACAATAGATTTGTTGCCAGTTTAGGAACACATAATACTTTTGTAAAAAGCACCTTTTTGTTTTGACCTTCATCGTCATAATGGTCCAACCTCACTTGTACTGAACATTGCACAGATTATACTTTGTTGTCTGCGACTCTGATTTTATGTATGACAGGAGCCGTCATATTTTCAAGCATGTTCTTAAGTCTTGTCATGTGTGACGATGCACCGGAAGCCACTTGCCATGGGTCATTTTGGCTGGATGTTGCCTCAAACACAACAGCATATGATGAACTACTTGCTTTTTGTTGAACATTCTTGGTCCTGGATTTGCATTTGAGGACTTTTATGACCTTACTTATTACAAGTGTAGCTCCCTTACTTACTTTGTTTCTTGTGGTTGTTCTTGTTGACTGAGAATACTGTTGAGTCACTTTCAGATTGTTTAACATCTTGTGATAGTTTTGATTTCACAGAAATTGAAGTTATCTTCATGCCGGAGCTTTCAATAGCAATAATCATTGGTTGATAGGACTCTGGTAGACCGGAGAGTAGCAATGTAACTAGCCATTCATCGTCAACTGCGAAACCAATGTTTCTGAGCTTGTGAGCAGTACACATAATTTTGCTCACATATTTCTCTACGTTTTGACATAGAGTAAGTGAAGTATTATAGAGATCACGCAGCAGCCCATCACAGCGTGTCAACAAAGAGTCATCAAATACTTCTTTTGCAGTACTACTCTCTTGCATGTGCACGTAATTTATTTAGTCAACTAGTAAATTTATCTTAGTTTTTGCCTTTGTGTCTCGTTTTGTGTCCACAATGACACATGTGGTGGGGTCTATGCAGTTCCACAACTCCTCTTGCTGTAGGTATGTTTTTATAGCAAATCGCCATGTTACGTAATTATCTCGGCCGGTTAACTTTTCAATTAATGCCAATTGATTGTTTGCTGACAATTTAAGAACCCTTATTCCAGATGTTACGAGAAAACACTTTTCAATTGTCGTATTGACGTTTTAGGTTAACTTCATTACTTTTCTCAATAAGTAAGCCATTCTGGGCTTCCCTGGGCTTTTCTGGCTCCATAACCTGTTAATTTTTCTTAAAAGAATTTATTATTTCAGAAGAAAAACTTATATTTAAGAATTTAGTGTTAAAATTACAACTTAACTGTCTACAGGCGCACAATTCAAATTACAATTTTAACAGTTTATGTGTAGTTTCAGTACACTCCTACAGGTCATCACAACAGTTACAATTGGATTCCCAAGAGGAAATGAAACATTATTTGTTTTAAGATGTGTTATAATTTTTCATTCTTTATAATAGCCTAAGCTACATTGCGCTGTAAATTGAGAAGAATGCTTCAGGTAAACTACTTTTGGTTAACAAGACAGCATTAAATTAACTGAGGAATGCATATTATCGGATTTTGTAAGCTGAGTCAGCTCGTTGAGTAATATTTATGTGATCCTATTTTCCGCACATTTTGGCAGACTGAAATATCCTCTTTCTGTAATTCGCCAAAGAGCATTATAGGATCGGACACCAATCAAAACAAAATTACACAAAGATCAGTTGTCACGATTGTCAGTGAGTTGTCAAAATATAAGAGCCGAAACTGAGACTGAGACGTCTAGCCATTAGCGCTACCAAATAATTCCATTCAATTAGAAACGTTAAATAATTACTTTAATAACAAGGAGTTTATTTTCTATGAGAAGGCTCTTCTAATTCTTAGGGCACTTGGTCTAAAATACTTTAATACAATTCAATATACATAAATTTCAACACTGAACCATAAATGGTGGGGTGCATCGTAGTTACTCAATTTCGACATCACCTCCTTGGGGGTGACCGAGTTCCAAGAAGTTTTCTGAGTTTTGGAGCTGGGAGACTTTGCAGGAGTAGGGGTGGCTAGTTGGGACAAAGATTTGGGATTAGCGTTAGGAGTAGGGGTACCATCAGAGTTTACCGATAGTATCCCTAGTTTAGACGACAAAGCTGTGTAAGCACTCTTTCACTCTCTGTATCTCACCTTCTAGTTCCAAAATTTTATTCCTAAGGAAATCGGGTACCTCTGGAAACGTCAGCAGACTTTTGGGGTTTATTGAGTTTTTCACTTAGCTTTTCTTTTTTCCGGACCCTACACATAGTTTATTGGTTTAGTAACCGAGGTTACAAGCCAAATTAACAACTCTTCTCTTTCGATTATGGTAACTATTATAACAAAATTCAGACAAAAGAAGGACGAACAACTCAAAAAAAAATTGTAATTTTCAACAATATTCCCTGGTTGCTACCCACACTTTGAACAATTGACAAAAGTCGCTAACAATAAGAAACTTTTCTGTTGTTATCAATGGCAGAGGTAACGATCGTCATTTAACCAAGTTTCGGTAGCAACTACGGAAAAGTGTTGGTAGTGATATTTTCGTTTTTATTTAGTGACCCTATTAAAGTTCCTATTAAAAGACAAGAGCCGAGAAATAAGAAAAGGAAAAGGAGGCCCAAATCCAGGTTCTATTGGCAGAAAGGAAAGCGGTACCACATCCAACGACACAGCTAGTTATTGTAAAGCCTCAGTTTTGATCGGTTACCTTAGAGTACATTAGAGTACCAATTAATTCTCTGTATCGTGTGGGGTCTTTGAATGGTTTTAAATCTCTTTTAAATTTTGAGTGGCAGTCATAGTGTTTTAATTGGATTGCAATCTACCATTCTGAATTTCTCTGAAATATATTTTTTTTGTTTAAGTGTTACTCCTTTCTTACTTTGGTTAATTTCTATTCTAAAGAAAAACCTAGCAATCTTTGATCTTCAATTTCTCAGCTAATTCTCTCTTAATTTCATTACCAGTTTGATTTTCGACAGTTCTTTTGTACTCCTTAAATTTTTCAAAAACTTCTCTCTTTGACTTAAGGAAAAAACCTAGCACCACCTATTATATTCGTCTATTAATGTAAGAAGATATCTTGATCCACCGCTGAATCTGACTCGCATTGGTCCGCAGATATCTGAATGAACAATATTCAGTAACTGCTTACTTCTTCCTTCTCTATCAGTAAAGGGTTTCCTTGCGTGCTTACCTCGTTGACATTGTCACACCACATGGGTAATTTATCATTATCCAATTTATTACCGTGTACCAGTCGCTTTCTGTACAAATCCTGTACGCCTTTATAATGTAGGTACTCTAGTTGTCTATGCCACAGGACCATTTTGTTTGAAATTCTATGCATTATTCACTTGTAGACATTTGAATTTCGTTGTATATAAACATATTACAATATTTTTCATAAAATCAAGTAGCCCAAAAAGTTTTCTTTATTTGTTTACAACAAAACTCTAATCAGTTCAGATTTTTATTTCATAAGAAACACATCTTTCTGAAGTTGCTCCTACGCTTCAATTCAAAATTAATAGTTAAATATTCTCTCTTTATTAATGAGGTTCTTCCTCATTGAGAATTGTAATTAGCAGAAATACTTATGTACAGTAGTGCTAGAAATGAAACCGATCGTACCAAACTGTTATTTTTAGGGAATAGTTTTGGCTAAATTCATTATTTATATTTACAGGAGTTCCCAACTAAACACAAAATAAGGCTTCATAAAATAACACATTGATTTGTTTTCAGAATAAATTATGATTTTTTTTATATTGGAGCAAAGAGGGGGAAATCTACAAGACGTAGTGCCGGACTTTACCGACTAAAAACCCCTCTCCGGGCAATGATTCGAAGATCATGACCTAAGAGTAGTTAACCATAAAGGTTTAGGAAAATAGAAGAGAAAACTAAAGAGGTACGTAACAATCGCTACATGGTAAAGAAAAGATGTTCAAAAGAGACGCAGAGGTCTAGACAGCCAAGAGACAAGGTCTCTTGTATCTGTCGGATTCACAGGGTTGGATATCATGCAAGCATGCAATCTCCGGATTAGAGTGTTGAAAGATAGATCTCCGGAGATTGAGGGCATGCTATTTTCTCTGAGGCTATGAAATATGAAAAAATATGCAAGAAATCCGAAAAAAGGTCAAGAAAAAGTCACAATAAAAGAGAAAACAGCAATACCAAGAAACCGTCTTCAAAAGTTCTATCAGAAAGGCTGAGGACAGGAATGTTCCCGTTGGAGTTCCACATATCTGTCTGTGTATAAAGAAGGTACTTTCATTTTATGGAAAGTTTTCCATGGTATGGGCATACGTTTCAACTCATCTAACATCTGAGAATTAAGCATGTTTATAGTAATTATAATATTAGAATTGTGCCGTAGTAGTTTTTGCTTATATTTTAATCTGTAATTTATGACGGAAAATGTGATTCATAAATAATTATATTGTGTATATCTGTATATTTTTCCACTGAATAATTGGATGTTGAAAAAATCGGCAATGTGTCGAAACCATTTTATAACACCAAACTAATATTAAAATATCGACATAAGTTAAACAAAGTAGTTTTATTTGTAAAGTTATGTTATATTTAAATATTTGGGAATCTCATTTATGGTCATCCACTGTAGGTTGAAATACAAGGATGAGATTGATTCGAAACAGTTTTACCATCAAAAATATTATAACAAATTGAAAAATCATCACGATATTCCTTTGCTCTGTCAATTTGCTGAGACATTGGATTAAAACGAATTATAAGAAAAGATATACTATATAACAATTGGGTGTTATATTAATACAATGTAAGAATCAAATCAAATATGCTTGAGAGAAGACAACTTTTTTATAAATTACATACTTCTGACATATGCCATAAAGAAACGTAATATGACATGTTATTTTATTTTTTGACAAACAATTCGTTGCTATTGATACTTGTTTGCAAAATGTCACTCAATCACACACTCACTCGCTTTATTTTTTAATTACAAATTAATTAAAATTTTATTTATGTGTATATACATCAGGCTAGTTATCTTGTTTTCAATTCTATCCCTCACATATCACATATTAATTACCTGTCGAAAATAAATGTCGACGAGAGATCTGCAACTGATTTGATTTCAGTGACTTGCAGGGCTCGTAATCTAAACCTTCAGACGGTAAGTTGCTATTTTTGTAACTGTTTAAATATTTCACCTTTTTAAATCAACAGTAAATTCACGTAGTTGATTCTTTCAGCTTGAATAAGTGAGCGACATATTTCAACTATGCACTGAATTTTTCTCCTTCACCTTTAATTATCACCCTCAAACAACACTAATATACCAATCTTTCCATATTTGATAATTTTATGTCGTAAATTATTTAGATTCTTCATGTCTGGATGACAAGTTCAAATAATGTTAACACAATTTATAAACCAAATCATGAAATAGTGATTTCTATTTCACAATTTTCTGGGGAAATAAAGATTTGAAATCTTTGTTGGGTTGAAATTTATAATTAATAGATTTATCTGTTGCAGTTTTGTTAAAACTTTCATCTACTTTAGTGCATATATATTTTTAGTGTTTCCACATTTTCTTGGGAGTAGGCATATTTTGACAAAACACTGACAACATCATCGAGAACTAAAGTTGTAGTATTTTCGTTCTGCTTATTCGGTTATCATATAATCGCGATACCGATCATGGAAAGAAGTAATTATATACAATCGAACATCGCGGAGCGTTGTATCCTATTAAGCAGTATTCTTCTAAAATATCTGTAATAAGGTATATCATAATTGAAATGAAAGTTTATGCTCTTATAGACATTCAAGAAGTGAGACACAATTTACTTGCTTTACCTGTATGCTCCATACTTGCTTCAAAAATATGTTAAAATCGTGGTAGTAACTCTCCATATGCGTTGGGATGTAGATGGAGTTCTTAGATACTTTATTTAAATTTACATTCTGTAAAAAGAAATAATTTTTGAGGGTATTGCAAAAATTATCTTCAAAAATTGATTGAATAAATTATATTGTAGAAGAGAATGAAAAACACAGTGACCAAAGATTTTTTTGAAAGAAGGAAAACAACGGAGCGATTTTTAATTAGGGATGTCTCAATTTGATTATACGGCGTTGTAGTGCGTTGATTCAGTCAACCAAAGGGGCGGTATATATAACACGATATTTTACACTAAATACTCTCTGTACTCTGTAATATTGTATAACTTTGGTTAACTTTTGATATATATACAAATCGGGATTTTTTTTTACAGTTTCTAAGACATTTTGGTGTTTTGTTAATATATCTTATCTCCTAACTTTATTTAAGTGAACTTTAAATATAATTGGTAATATTTTGATACAGCAAAATAAAAGCCCACGGGACATTTTCATGTGGCTTGATTTCCGAGAATTTCATGATTAATTAACACTATTTGAAATCAGAGCTCTAAAATAGATATATTTCGTTATTAATGTAATTGTTACAATATTCCGCCTTGAATAACTGCAATAAATTCTGTATCTAAGGGAATCCAAATTTAAGAAAACAATAGAACACTTGTTGTAACCTAGCATCTGTAATTTACAACTGTTCCCAAAACTTAATTTAAAATATTAACAATTTCAACATTCAAGATGTGCTGTGAAACTTTAGAACAGTAGGTGTCTCGCCATTCAAAAAATCAACAACAACATACGCGCCATTAATTTATTTCAGATGTAATTCATAAGGAATAACACATAATGTCTAAGGAAAGTCAAATTTGATGATTAATATCAGTGGATCAATTTTAAATGGAAAATGTGTGTGGTTTAAATTAACGGTTAAGACTTGAATAATAATCTATTTGGAGTAAATAATTAAATTATTTATTAACAATTTCTTAAAACGAGAGAATAAGTTTTTGAGAACTCTGGTTCTGTACGTGTGTTTTGACAACTAACTGTCAACTGATGTTGGAGATTTTGCTTGTTGGACGATTTTATAATGGCCTTACCAAGTACACAAAGTTGTTCTTCTAAATTGTCGAGATATTCTGAACACAGGATCCTATAATAATAATCGAGGAGCTATTTTCCTGTCACAGTTAACTGTGTAGCATTCTGCTGATATAATTTAATTTACAATGCGAAAAAATATCTTATTCTTGAAAATAAAGCTTACGCTATAACAGAGTCAAGAATTGAGACGCAATTTACTTGGAAAATCATTTACTTAGAATACCGATCAGACATGTAGTAGATGTTAAGATTCTGCATATAGCATATAGATAAACCAAGTAAATTGTGTGTCACCTCTTGAATGTTTATCTTTCTTTTCAGTTATGTTATACCTTATTGCACGGTAAAGTAGTTTTTT
Source organism: Aethina tumida (assembly GCF_024364675.1). Lineage (NCBI taxonomy): Eukaryota > Metazoa > Arthropoda > Insecta > Coleoptera > Nitidulidae > Aethina > Aethina tumida. Next base: position 26,058,954 of record NC_065435.1, on the reverse strand, counting down.
TAGAAAAATACTACTTAAAATGATCCCAGGTTCCTATAATCGCGATTATAAGATTAGCAACTAATTAGAATGAAAATACCCCAACATGCCCAAGTAGTCTAATTTGTCAGCCAGTTATCAAAACGTGCGTAGCGGTTACGAGCTCTCAAGAAAACGTGGAGACACTTAAAATATATATGCACTAAAGTAGATGAAAATTTCATCAAAATTATAAATGAGCTATTAATTATAAATTTCAACTCAACAAAGATTGCAAATTTTTACACAGAAAATTGTGATTTGATTTTGTTTATAAATTGTGTTGTCATTATTTGAACTTGTCATCTAGACATGAGGAATCTAAATAGATTTTGACATAAAATTAGCAAAATTAGAAAGATTGGTATCTTAGTGTTGTTTGAGGGTGATAATCCAACCAAACGTGAAAGAGAGAAATTCAGTACCTAGTTGAAATTTGCCACTCACTAATTCTTGCTTAAAGAATCAACTACGTGAATTATTTTTTGATTTAAAAAGGTGACATATTTAAACAGTTACAATAATAGCAACCTACTGTCCGAAGGTTCCTATTACGAGTCACTGAAATAAAATCAGTTGTAGATGTCTCGACGACATTTATTTTCCATCAAAGGAATACTGTCTGTGAATCTGACAGATAATTAACATGTGAATAGAAATTGTTTTCATTAACTTTATACTTAAATGCAGAAATATATTTTGCTACTAAGAGAGGTGGGGGATGAAATTGAAAACAAGTAACTTGCCTGATGTATATACACATAAATAAAATTTTAATTAATTAGTACAAAATTAAACGAACATTTTGGAGTGAGTGTTGTATTGAGTGACATTTTGCAATCTTTCCTGTTTCAGTTGCAACGAAGGGAGATATGTTAGTCAAATAAGAGAAAATAACATTTATGTTGCTAATATTACGTCACCTTATGATGTATGTCAGCCTGTCCAATTATAGGCAAGAGTTATGGTTAATTCAATTAAACCTAATTCAAAATATGTGGTTTGGAAACACGTTGTCTTCTTTCAAGTAAATTTGATTTGATCTTATATTGTATTAATATTACATCAAATTGTGGTTCAGTTATATTTTTTGTTATAATTCTATTTGTTTGAATCCACAGTGTCAACAAACTGACAGAGCAAAGAAATGTCGAGATGAGTTATAATAACTTTAATGATAGAACTGTTCCAAATTAATTTCATCCTTATATTTCTACTTACACAAAATGACTATAAATGTGGTTCCCAAATATTTAAATATAATATAACTTTCCAAATAAAACTACTTTGTTTAAGTTTTGTGGTTAATTTAATTAATTTTAACCTCCAATTAGTTAGTGGAAAGAAGTACTTAAAAGATATATGCGACATAATTTTTTAGGAAACACATTTACTGATTACAGTACAGATTAAATTTTAAGGAAGAATTACTTCGGCACTATTCTAAAATTATAATTAGAATAAACAAGCTTAATTCTCAGATGTAGGATGAGTTATAACGTAGGTCCATACTATCGAAACATGGGACTCGAGATGGCGATATGTGGGACAAGAATTGAACTTCTGTCCAAAGAAAATTTCGACACGAGGCGGATTCAGGTAGAGGCGTTACTTACCAAAATCGATACCTGGGATTTCGTTAATGGTGAAGTATCAAAGCCAGTTATATGTCAGGGTGACACAAAAAGTGAATCAGCGCTTAAAACGTGGATGTAAATAAGATAAAAAGGTAAATGCGGACATGATCCTATGCATAAGCCCATCGGACCTCAAGAGTATCAAAGGATGCGAGATTTCCAAAGATGTATGGCTTAAATTGGACCAAATCCAAGCTTCAAATGGACCGGCACTATTGAAACAATTATTTTATATATTTTATATATATTATTTATTTAAGTATAAATAAAATTGGATAACGATAAATTACCCACGTGGTGTGACATATATCAACGAGGTAAACAAGCAAGGACAAACTTTACTGCCAGAGAATTAAGAATTAAGCAGTTACTGAATATTGTTCATTCAGACATCTGCGGACCAATGCGAGTTAGAACCAATGGTGGATCAAGATATCTTCTAACATTTAGGTGTATTTTCTCATGTCAAAAGGAGAATTTCTTGAAATATTTAAGGAATACAAACGAACTGTCGAAAATCAAACTGGTAATGAAATTAAGAGAGAATTAGCTGAGAAATTGGAGATCAGAGAATGCTAAGTTTTTTTTGGAATAGAAATTAACCAAAGCAAGAAAGGAGTAACGCTTATATATATATATATATATATATATATATATATATATATATATATATATATTAGAGAAGTTCAGAATGGTAGATTGCAATCCAGTTAAAACACCGTATGACTACCACACAAAAGTTAACAGAGATTTAAAAATGTTCAAAGTCCCCACATGATACAGAGAATTAATTGGTACTCTAATGCAGCCGATCAAAACTGGGGCTTTACAATAATTAGCTGTGTCTTTCTGACAATCGAACCTGGATTTGAGCCGCTTTTTCAGTTTCTTATTTCACGGTTTTTGTCTCTTAATAGGAACTTCTTCTGAAATGGAACTGGCGATGTGCCGTGTGGTCCCAATAGCACTCTGAAGCACTCGAACTTCTTGCAGGCACGCTTGCTGTTTTCGCATTTCATGACCGCTAATTCAGTTATTAAATTGTTTATAGTACGGAAACCAAAACTTAATTCGGTTGTTTCTTGAATTGGAAACCAAGGTTACCAACCAAGTAAACAATTTTTTTTATTTGTCTGAATTTAGTAACTAACTAAATTCAGACAAAAGATGGACAGATTTCGGTAGTTGCTACTCAAACTTGGATAAATGACGATTGTTACCGCTGCCATTGGTAACGACAGAAAAGTCTTTTATTGTTAGCAACTTTTGTCAATTGTTCAAAGTGTGGTTAGCAACCAGGGAATATTGTTGATAGTAACAATTTTGGTGTGAGTTGATTGTCATTCTTCTGTTTGAATTTAGTTATAATAGTTACCATATTCGAAAGAGAAGAGTTGTTAATTTGGCTGGTAACATCGGTTACTAAATCAATAAACTATGTGTAGTGTCCGGAAAAGAGACAAGCTAAGTGAAAAACTCAATAAAACCCAAAAGTCTGCCGACCTTTCCAGAGGTACCCGAATTTCTTAGTGTTCAAATTTATGTATATTGAATTGTATTAAAGCATTGCATATTCTTCAGACAACAAAAGTATGTTTTACTTTTGATTAATAAACATATCTCCTTCATTGCTGTTGGAACCTGAATATGTACAAAATGTAATTTGATTTCAAAACTGAACTTGAACAATTATTTGGTAACTTACAATTTCGTCGTTGAAAAGACGAAAACTACAAAAGAAATAAGTATTTACTTTTTACACGTGAGCCGTTTGTTTAATTTTTTAGCTTTCAATGCAAACACAAATTTAAGCAATATCGTTTTGTCATGAAAATATTTTTGTTTATATTCAAAAAATAATAATAATTTTTTCCAGATTGATGTTTTTAATGAACTCAGAAGTCAGATTTATCTAGTAATAGAGGTCCTTATGATATTCCTTCTACAGTATTGAATGAATTGTGGATTATCATTAACAAAGCCTCTAACCATGAAATTTAACTTGTTTTTAAAATGTGCTTTATTTCCTAATGCACAGAAAAATTCATTTATTATACGTACCTTAAAGAATGGAGATAGTTTACTTGTAACAAATTTATGCCTGTATGAAAAATGTTTTGTATTCCATAATTGTCCAAAAAAATTCATTTCCAAAATTATTATGCCATAGTTCCAAAATATTATAAATGAGAGTCAACACGGATTTTGCAAATGTAAATCTTCTGCGACCAACCTTCTTATTTATAACAATTCGACAGTTATTATTTACAGGTTGATGTTGTTTATACAGACTTTTAAAAGGCATTTGATAGAATCTGCCATGATTTATTGTTTGCTTAACTAACTGGGCTGGAGTTGTCAAGTAAGTTTTCCACTGTAGATAATCATAACGATTGTAATGTAAAGTGATTAGTTTTTTAAAAATAATAAATCAACATTATTTTCGAAAGTTACACTTTACATAAAAGATTTTAATGTAATATGTTTGAAATTTAGAAATGTGTAATAGATTAGGCGGTAGTTTATCTAGAAAAGTTGGTTTGGCTCAAACTAAAATGAATTTGCGTAAATGTAAAAGAAAAGCTGGTGAATATTCTGGTGCTGAAAGAGTTTAAACAGAGAGGTTCAAGAATACAGATATTATTAAAAAGCACTGATTGCAGAACAATTTTTAAATGGGATGGACAGTAATTTAGCATATAAATTCCAGCTTAAAGTATGCGTTATTGTTGAAGAAGAAATTATGAGTAGAAATATTTAATCTTTCCATTTCTCTGTTAACATCATCTATTACTGACTAGTAATTAATAAGTCAACTTAGTTGTCACGCCCTTCCAAATTCTGTCAATGTCAAAACTTTTCGGGTTATTCATCAAACTCTCTAATACCCTTAAAAATTATTTCTTTTTACAAATTGCAAATTTAAATAAAGCATCCTAAGAACTCCATTTACAATTCAACGCATATGGGAGTTACTACCACGATTTTAACACATTTTTAAAGCAAGTATGGAACATATAAGTAAAACAAGTAATCGTGTCTCACTTCTTGAATGTCTATAATAGTGTAAGCGTTCCTTTTAATTATGTTGCCCTTGTTGCACTATAAAGTAGATATTTAGAAAAATACTGGTTAATAGGATCCCAGGCTCTGCGATGCTTTGTCGTATAAAATAACCAGAACGAAAATATTCCAACATTAGTTGACTAAGTTGTCAGAGAGTTGTCAAAACGTGCGTACTCGTTAGGAACACTCAAGAAAACGTGGAGACACTAAAAATATATATGTAACAAACCAACAAAAAATGCTATTACTTATAAATTTCCACTGTAAAAAGATTGCAAATCTTTACGCAGAAAATTGTAGAATAGAAATCAATATTTCATGATTTGGTTTAAAAGTTGTGTTGACATTATTTGAACTTGTCATCCAAACATGAGGAATCTAAATAAATTTCATCATAAAATTAGCAAATATGGAAACATTGGTATCTCAGTGTTGTGGGAGAGTGATAACCCAACCAAAAGTGAAAGAGAAAAATTCAGTGCACCATTGAAAATTATCGCTCACTAATTAAAGAATCAACCACGTTAATGGCAAGTTTTTGTCTGAAAATTTCGATTACGAGTCCTGAAAAATCACGGAAATCACGAACTTTCAAGTTTCAGTAGCAACGAAGGAAATTTGTTTAACAAATAAAAGAAAATAACATTTATGTTGCTAAGATTACGTTTCCTTGTGACATGTGCCAGACGTTACAATATAAACAAAACGTCCAATGTCCAAATAAACCATATTCGAAATATGTAATTTAGAAAAAAGTTGTCTTCTTTCAAGTAAATTTGATTTCAGTAAGAAGAAATGCTAGTTGTGTCTATGTTGATGATAGCCTGTTATTCTCAATTGATGAATCAGAACTAAATTAATTTAAAAGAGAACTGAAAAACACATTTGAAATTAAAATAATGGAAACCCCAAGTAATTACTTGGGAATGGAAATAGAAAGTTTTAGTATTTATGTGGAACAAATTTTAAACAGATTTGAAAAGACTAATGCTAATCCTAATACTATTCCAGTCGACCCTCACATAACACAGCCTGTTCCGTCAAATTTTACTTGGCTACCACCGCAAATAATCTGCCTTAGAGACAATAAATCTGTTGCCAGTTTAGGAACATATAATACTTTCGTAAAAAGCACCTTTTTGTTTTGACCTTCATCGTCATGGTCTAACCTCACTTGTACTGAGCATTGCATGTTCTTACGTCTTGTCATGTGTGACGATGCACCAGAAGCCATCTCTCGGGCAGTCCCGCTCCACAAGCCAGTGGTGGCGGGAGGCCGACGGATCAACTGCAAGCCCAATCCTCACCCAGGGAGGTTCTAGGACCTTCCTCAGATTGGGCTTGTTCTTCCGGGAACCAGTTGACAGGGGGCTGGCATCTTTGTCAGTCCCGTCTTCTGGTTCACCCGTGTATGTATATACACGCCCTTTCCCCCATATGTGCTAGCACATATGGTTTCCAATTGGTTATGATCTCCGGATCGGTGCCCGGAGGGGGGTTTACACTTTCCCCTCTCTGTCCCCAAAAAAAAAAAAAAAATGCACCAGAAGCCACTTGCCATGGGTCATTTTGGCTGGATGTTGCCTCAAACACAACAGCATATGATGAACTACTTGCTTTTTGTTGAACATTCTTGGTCCTGGATTTGCATTTGAGGACTTTTATGACCTTACTTATTACAAGTGTAGCACCCTTACTTACTTTGTTTCTTGTGGTTGTTCTTGTTGACTGGGAAACCGAACAACACACACAAAAATTGAAGTTATCTTCATGAATTAGATCCTCCGGCATGAAGATAACTTCAATTTCTGTGAAATCAAAACTATCACAAGATGTTAAACAACCTGAAAGTGACTCAACAGTATTCTCAGTCAACAATACCAACCAAAAGAAACAAAGTAAGTAAGGGTGATACACTTGTAATAAGTAAGGTCATAAAAGTCCTCAAATGCAAATCCAGGACCAAGGATCATCAATAAAAGAAGAAATGGAAGAAACAAATCAAATTTACTTGAAAGAAGACAACTTTTTTCTAAATTACATATTTCGAATAAGGTTCAATTGGACATTGGATGTTTTGTTTATATTTTAACGTCTGGCATATGTCACAAGGAATCGTAATCTTAGCAACATAAATATTATTTTCTTTTATTTGATACACAAAATTCCTTCGTTGCTATTGAAACTTGAAAGTTCGTAAAATGTCACTCAGTCCAACACCCACTCCCAAATGTTCGTTTAGTTTTGTAATTACTAATTAATTAAAATTTTATTTATGTGTATATACATCTAGTTATCCTGTTTTCAATTTCATCCCTCACGTCGTCCGTATCACATATTCAAACTAAATTATAATAGTTGGAACTTCTCTTAGCAGCAATCTATTCTAATGGAAATATAAAGTTAACAAAGTTAACAAAAACAATTTCTTTTCACATGTTAATTATCTATCAGAATCACAGACAGTTTTTGTATGTCGACGATAGATCTGCAACTAATTTGATTTCCGTGACTTTCAGGACCAGTAATCGACATCTCCACAATAATGGCATCAAGTTGCCATTATTGTAATTGTTTAAATATTCCTAACGAGTTCCTAAGGAGTCCGCACGTTTTGACAACTCTGGCAATTTTGACAGCTAATGTGAGAGTATTTCGTTCTGCTTAATTGCTGTACTTATAATCGCGATACCGATTATGGAAAGAGGTTATTTTATACGACAAAACATCGCAAAACCTGGGATCCTACAGCAGTATTTGTGTAAAAAGCTACTTTAATGTGTGGGCAAACGCATCAAGATATTCTCCAGCTTTTCTTTTACATTTACCCAAATTCAGTTTCCTTGAGCCGAACCAACTTTTCCAGAAAATCTACCGCCCAATCTATTACTCATTTTTAAATTTCAAACACATTACATTAATATCTTTTATCTAAAGTATAACTTGAGAATATGGTGTTGATTAATTTTTTTATAAAATCTAATCACTTTACATTACAATCGTTATAATTATTTACAGAGGAAAAATTACTTGTCAAATCCAGCCCATTTAGTTTAGCAAACAATAAATCATGGCAGATTCGATCAAATGCCTTTTAAATGTCTGTATAAACAGCATCAACCTGTAAATGATTTTCAAGAGCACCAACTGTCGAGAGTTTATAAATAAGAAGGTTGGTCGCAGAAGATTTATATTTGCAAAATTCATGTAGACTCTCATTTATAATATTTTGGAACTATGGCATAATTATTTTGGAAATGATTTTTTTGAACAATCTTGGAAAACAACAAGTAAACTATCTCCATCCTTTAAGATAGGTATAACAAATGATTTTTTACGTACGTTAGGAAATAAAGTAGATTTTAAAAACATATTAAGTTTCATTGTTAGAGGCTTTGTTAATGAAAATCCACAATTCATTCAATACTGTAGAAAGAATATCATAAGGACCTCTATTACTAGATAAATAAAGACTTCTGAGTTCATTGAAAACATCAATCTGGACAAAATTATAATTACGTTTTGAATATAAACAAAAATATTAGATTTGTGTCTGCATTGAAGGCAAAAAAGTGAAACAAACAGCTAACGAAGTGTAAATACTTATTTCTTTTGTTGTTTTTGTCTATTCAATGACGAAATTTTAAGAAGTTACCAAATAATTGTTCAAGATCAGTTTTGAAATCAAATGATATTTTGTACATATTCAGGTTTCAACAGCAATGAAGGCGATATGTTTATTAATCAAAAGTAAAACATACTTTTGTTGTCTGAAGAATATGCATCGACAAAAGTGTGTGAATTGTTAATTAGACATTGCTATTCCTAACAAATATCAAAATTTTATATATTTTCTTTGATAAGATAATAATAACACTTAAACATCTTTTTTAGCTGCTTTTTTTCAATTTTGTTAAACTTATAAATTCACATCACATAATTAGGACCTTCCTACTTTCCGCATATTTTGGCAAATTGAAATAACCTCTCTCAGTAATTCGCCTTTAGAGCATTATATTATTGGACACCAAACGAAACGAAATTACACAAAGATCAGTTGCCAAGATTGTCAATGAGCTGTCAAAAAATATTAACCGAAACTGAGATCTGAGACGGCTAATCATTAGCGCTGTTTTTTCCCAAACCAATTTAAAATTTTCTTCTCTATGAGAAGTCTCTTCTAATTCTTAGTGTACTTGGTCTAAAATACTTTAATACAGTTCAATATACATAAATTTGAATACTGAACCATAACTGGTGCATCGTAGTTAGACAATTTCGACATCACCTCCTTGGGGGTGACCGAGTTCCTGCGTTTTGGAGCTGGAAGACTTTGCAGGAGTGGGGGTGGCTGGTTGGGATAAAGATTTGGGATTAGCGTTAACAACTTTTCTCTTTCGATTATGGTAACTATTATAACTAAATGCAGGCAGAGGAAGGACGAACAACTCAAACAAAAATTGTTACTATCAACAATATTTCCTGGTGCACTTTGAACAATTGACAAAAGTCGCTAACAATAAGAGACCTTTCTGTCGTTACCAATGGCAGCGGTAACAATCGCCATTTATCCAAATTTGAGTAGCAACTACGGAAAAGTGTTTGTTAAGGAATGAAATTGCACATTGATACTTGGAACCCCTCTGTATAGATGCCCTAACGCAAGCGTCATGCTACGAAGGGTTTTTAGTTCTTAGTTTTTAGTCTTTGACGTTTCTAGCCGAGTGCACACTTTGTAATAATATAATAAACGATTAGTTTTCTTGTAACATCGACTATTATTCTCATCACACTCACACCTCAGTTTTCAAAAGTGTTTGTAGTGATATTTTTGTGTTTATTTAGTGTCCATCTTTTGTCTGAATTTAGTTAGTTACCAAATTCAAACAAATGAAAAAAATTGTTTACCTGTCTGGTAACCTTGGTTACCAATCCAAGAAACAACTGAATTAAATTTTTGTTTTCGTACTATAAACAGTTTAATAACCGAATTAGCGATAATGAAATGCGAAAAGAGCAAGTGTGCCTGCAAAAGGTCGAGTGGTTCCGAATCCTATTGAAACCGGACGGCACATCGCCAGTTCCGTTCTACAAGAAGTTCCTACTAAGAGACAAAAACCTTGAAAGATGGAAAGGAAAAGGCGGTTCAAATCCAGGTTCTATTGGCAGAAAGAAAGGTCAACCGCCCGGTAAACCCTGAGCACGACTCCGTTCCAAGTTCCGAAAGAGTTAACTATCTAAAGTAAGTAACAACAGCAAAATTCGGCAAAGCGCCACACCGACATCAGACCCCCAAATGGAGTTAGACATAACGTTCGTACTTCTGTTTGAATTTAGTTATAAGAGTTGCCATATTCAGAAAAAAGAGAAGAGTTGTTAATTTGGCTGGTAACCTCGGTTACTAAACCAATAAACCATGTGTAGAGTCCACGAAAAAGATAAGCCAAGAGGTACCCGAAAACTACACGTTAAGATTAAAATCTCGGAACTAGAGGGTGAATTACAACGAATGAAAGTAAGTAATGCAGTAAGCTGTCTGCCTATGGAGGTGTTCTCGAAATCCTGACGACGCACCCCTGTGCTCACCGAAAGGACACGGAAACACTGGAAGTATTTGTTTCCATTAAGGTCAAAACACAAAAGTTAATAGTTAGAACATGCCTGCTTACAAGGCGACGTGGAATGATAATGCAAGGTACTCAGTAAAACGCTTATTGACTATCTTACAACATTGGTGGGCTGTATACAACTAACTCTGCTCTTACAACTTAACTTTGTTTCTATAACTACGCTCTTCTATTGTTTTTATTCTCCGTTGTCATCACAACCGTTATACACGATGTCTAGATATTCTAACATAACTTGCCTCGAGTGAATTGGACCAAAGATGAGTAAGTATAGTGTTTGCATGAGTACTGAGGTTTACACTTTAAACTATCAATTATCATTGGTTGATTGTGTCTTATGAAATTTTATACAATATGTTCCTATTTTATCTACATGTAAAAAAATTAAGAACTAAGTTTCCTAAGTTGTTCTCTAAAGAGCTTATAAAATTAACTATTCGTTATTCATTTGTAGACATTTGAATTCCGTTCCCATAAACAAATTTCAATGTTTTATTTATTAATTCGTTATTCATTTGTAGACATTTGAATTTCGTTGTCATAAACTAATTTCAATTTTGTTCATAAAATCAGGTGGACCAAAAAGATTTCTTTACTTGTTTACCTCCAAACTTTAATCAGTTCAAACATTTCATACGAACCACATTTCTCTGAAGTTGCTCCTACGCTTCAATTCAAAATTATTAGTTAAATATTCTCGCTTTTATTTATGAGTCCCTGCCTCATTGGAAATGATAATCGGAAGAAATACTTGTGTATAGTAATGCTAGAAATGAAATAGATCGTATCAAACTGTTATTTTTAGGTAATATTTTTGTTTAAATTCATTAATTTACTTACAGGAATCCCAACTAAACAAAGAATAAGAACTTTCATGTATATGACGCTCCTTAAAACAACACATTAATACCTAATTAATTTGTTTTCAGAATAAATTAAGATTGAAATCTTAAAGTACGATGCAAAAAGCAAATGGTGTAAAGATTCAAGTGGCCCAAGAATTGGATTTAAATGTAAGTATTATTTTCATCTCAAGATTTTTATAATTAATGACATATTTTATGTTAAAACACACAATTAAATTATATAATTTAAATGAAAAACAAATAAAATTGGTATATATAATAAAATTAATCTTTAATATTAATTTTATATATCTTTTTTAAAGTATTTCGACGATTCGTTGGGCACGACGAGTTACGTTCACATGGAAAGGCTGATTACCATCATATAAATGAAGATGAAATGAGCCACGACAAAACCTGACGACATCGGCAAATATTTTCTCTGAGGCTATGAAATATGAATAAAAATCCAAGAAATCCGAAGAAAGTACAAAAAAAAATCACAATAAAGAAGAAAACATCATTACCAAGAAACCGTATTCAAAAGTTGTACCAAAAAGGCTGAGGACTGGAATGTTCCCGTTTGAGTTCCACATTTCTATCTCTGTATATAGCAAGTACTTTCATTTTATGGAAATGTTTCCATAGGGTGGATCTAGGTTTCAACTCATCTATCATCTGAGAATGAAGCTTGTTTATAGCAATTATAATTTTAGATTAGTGCCGAAGTAATTTTTCCTTAAATTTTAATCTGTACTGTAATCACTAAATGTGTTTCCTAAAAAAATATGTTCCATATAACTCAGTACCTCCACTGAATAGCTGAAGGTTAAAAAAATCGACAATGGGTCGAAACCATTTATTAACAACCAAACTTATATTAAATTAACCACATAACTTAAAGGTACACAAAGTAGTTTTATTTGGAAAGTTATATTATATATAAATATTTGGGAATCACATTTATCATTTAGTGTGGGTTGAAATATAAGGATGAATTTGATTCGGAACAGTTCTACCATTTAGTACAACTCATCTCATCTCGATATTTCTTAGCTCTGTCAATTTGTTGACACTGTGGATTCAAACGAATAGAATTATACCAAAAAATATAACTGAACCACAACTTGATGTAACATTAATACAATGTAAGATCAAATCAAATTTACTTGAAAGACGACATCCCTCACCTCTCTTAGCAACAAAATATATATCGGCATTTAAGTATAAAGTTAACAATGTTAACAAAAACAATTTCTATTCACATGTTAATTATCTGCAGAATCACAGACAGTATTTCTTTGATTCAAAATAAATGTCGACGAGAGATCTGCAACTGATTTGATTTCAGTGATTCGTAATCGAAACCTTCAGACAGTAGGTTGCTATTATTGTAAATGTTTAAATATTTCACCTTTTTAAATCAAAAGATAATTCACCTAGTTGATTCTTTAAGCAAGAATTTGTGAGCGGCAAATTTCAACTAGGTACTGAAATTTTTCTATCACGTTTGGTTGGATTATTACCCTCAAATAACACTAAGATACCAATCTTTCCAAATTTGCTAATTTTATGTCAAAATTTAATTAGATTCCTCATCTCTAGATGACAAATTCAAATAATGTCAGCACATTTTATTAACAAAATCATGAAGAAGTGATTTCTACTTTACAATTTGCTGATTTGCAATCTTTGTTCAGATGAAATTTATAATTAATAGCTCTATCATTTGTAATTTTGTTGAAATTTTCATCTACGTTTGTGCATATATATTTTAAGTGTCTCCACGTTTTCTTGAGAGCTGACAAATTGGACAACTTGGCCTTAGTTGCTGATTTATAATCGCGATTCTAGGAACCTGGGATCCTATTAATTAGTATTTTTCTAAAAAATCTTTATAAACATTCAAGAGGTGAAACACAATTTACTTTACCTACATGCTCCATACTTGCTTTAAAATAAAGTTCAAATCGTGGTGGTGAATCAAAACTTGAAGATTGTGATGCACAATATAAATTGAACTTTGCGAATGTTATTTGATGGGATAAGAACCCTTTAGAAGATAAATAAAAGTTTTTTGTGCTCTTCGCAATAACTAAATGAACAAGTTTAGAAGGTAAATTTACCAAAAAATAGTTTTGTACATAATCTGGGTTCAATAGCAACGAAGGCAGTTCTTCTTCCTTTCTATTTACCTGGAAGAATATCATCATCTGACACATGTCTGATCGGTATTCCAAATAAATGCTTTTCTAAGAAAATTGTGTCTCAATTCTTGACTCTGTTATAGCGTAAGCTTTATTTTCAATAATAAGATGTTTTTTCGCATTGTATCAGAAGAATGTTTCACTGTTAACTGTCACAGAAGGATAGCTCCTCCATCATTATTATAGAATCCTGTGTTCAGAATATCTCGACAATTTAGAATATCATCTTTCTATATTTGGTATCGCCAATATAAAATCGACCAACAAGCAAAATGAAATAACTGAAATATCAGTTGTCAGTTAGTTTTCAAAACAAACGTACAGGACCAGAGTTCTCAAAAACTTATTCTCCTGTTTTAAGAAATTGTTAGTAAATAATTTCATTATTTATTCCATATGGTATTACTCAAGCCTTAACCATTATGTTAAACCCTACACATTTTCCATTTAAATTCAATCCATTGATGTTAATCATCAAATTTGACTCTTTTAAGAAATTATGTGTTATGAATTACATCTGAAATAAATTGATGGCGTGTTTGTAGTTGTTGAGTTTTTGAATGATGAGATACCTAGTGTTCTCAAGTTTCACAGCATCTCTTGAATGTTGAAATTGTTAATATTTCAAATTAAGTTGTAGGAACAATTGTAAATAACAGTTGCTAATTTACAATAAGTGTTGTATTGTTTTTTAAATTTGATTTCCCTTAGCTACATAATTTGTTGCATTTATTCAATCATATTGGAACAGTTACACTAACAACAAAATATATCTATTTTAGAGCTCTGATTTCAAATAGTGTTAATTCGTCATGATATTCTCGAAAATAAAGTCACATGAAAAATTCCCGTGGGCTTTAATTTTGCTGAATCAAAATATTACCAATCATATTAAAATTCATTTAAGTAAAGTTAGGCATATGATATATTATCAAAACACCAAGATGTCTTAAAAACTGTAAAAAAGAATTCCGATTTGTATATATATCAAAAGTTAATCAAAGTTATACAATATTACATAGTACAGAGAGTATTTAGTGTACAATATCGTGTTATATATACCGCCCCTTTGGTTAACTGAATCAGTGCACTACATCGACGTATAATCAAATTGAGTCATCCCTAATTAAAAATCGCTCCGTAATTTTCCGTCTTTCAAAAAAACCTTTGGTCACTGTGTTTTTCAAGCTCTTCTACAATATGATATATTCAATCAATTTTTGAAGATAATTTTTGCAATACCCTCAAAAATTATTTCTTTTTACAGATGGCAAATTTAAATAAAGCATCCTAAGAACTCCATGTACATCCCAACGCATATGGAGAGTTACTACCACGATTTTAACATATTTTTAAAGCAAGTATGGAGCATATAGGTAAAGCAAGTAAATTGTGTCTCACTTCTTGAATGTCTATAAAAGCATAAACTTTCATTTCAATTATATTATTATTATTATTATTATTATAGATATTTTAGAAGAATACTGCTTAATAGGATACAAGGGTCCGCGATGTTTGGTAGTATAAAATACCTTCATTCTATGATCAGTATCGCGAATAAGCAGAACGAAAATACTCCATCTTTAGTTCTCGATGTTGTCAGTGTGTTGCCAAAACACGCATACTGTCAAGAAAATATGGAGACACCAAAAATATATATGCACCAAAGTAGATGAAAATTTTAGCAGAACTGCAAATGATAAAGCCATTAATTATAAGTTTCATCCGAACAAAGATTGCAAATCAATATTTACGCAGAAAATTGTAAAATAGAAATTACTATTTTATGATTTGGTTTATAAGTTGTGTTGATATTATTTGAATTTGTCATCCAGACATGAGGAATCTAAATAATTTGCGATATAAAATTATCAAATATGGAAAGATTAGTATATCATTTGAGGGTGATAACCAAAGTTGAAAAAGAAAATTTCAGTGTTGAAATCTGTCGCTCAGTTATTCAAGCTGAGAGAATCACCTACGTGAATTTACTGTTGATTTAAAAAGGTGATATATTTAAACAGTTACAAAAATAGCAACTTACTGTCTGAAGGTTTAGATTACGTGCCCTGAAAGTCACTGAAATCAAATCAGTTGCAGATCTCTCGTCGACATTTATTTCAAGTTTCAATAGCAACCAATTGTTTGTCAAAAAATAAAATAACATTTATGTTGCTAATGTTACGTTTCCTTATGACATATGTCAGAAGTATGTAATTTAGCAAAAAAGTTGTATTCTCCCAAGCAAAACTTGATTTGATTCTTATATTGTATCATGTATTTCACCAAATTGTGGTTCAGTTATATCTTTTCTTATAATTCTATTCGTTTTAATCCACAGTGTCAGCAAATTGACAGAGCAAAGGAATATCGTGATGATTTTTCGATTTGTTATAATATTGTTGATGGTAGAACTGTTTCGAATCAATCTCATCCTTATATTTCAACCTACACTGGAAGACTATAAATGAGATTCACAAATAATTAAATATAACTTAACTTTACAAATAAAATTACTTAGTTTAACTTAAGTCGACAATTTAGTTTGGTGTTATAAAATGGTTTCGACACATTGTCGATTTTTTCAACCTCCAATTATTCAGTAGAAAGATTTACAGCTATATACAACATAATTATTTGTGATATAAACATAATTATTTAGGAAACGCATTTACCGTCATAAAGTACAGATTACAATAGGAAAAATTTCTTCGCCACAATTATAAAATTATAATTATTATAAACATGCTTAATTCTCAAAATGAAAGTACCTGCTTTATACACAGACAGATATGTGGAACTCCAAAGGGAACATTCCAGTCCTCAGCCTTTTTGGTAGAACTTTTGGTAATGCTGTTTTCTTCTTTATTGGGATTTTTTCTTGTACTTTTTTTGATTTCTTGGATTTTATTTTCATATTTCCCGATATCGTGTGGCTTTGTCATAGCTCATTTCATCTTCATTTATATGATAGTAATCAGTCTGTCAATGTGTAACTAATTCCTGATGTCCAACGAATCGTCGAAATAGTTTATTTGTTTTCTATTTAAATTAAATAATTAACTTGTGTGTGTTTTAGCATAAAATATATCATTAATTATAAAAATCTTGAATACAGATGAAAATTATACGTACAATTAAATCCAATTCTTGGACAACTAGAATCTTTCCACCATTTGCCTTTTACATAGTACTTTCAGATTTCAATCTTAATTTATTGAATTTATTCTGAAAACAAATTATGAATAAGAGAGGTATGTTTCGATATGAACTGATTAAAATTTGGTGGTAACCAAATAAAGAAATCTTTTTGTGCTACTTGATTTTAAGAAAAATATTTAAATTTGTTTATGACAACGAAATTCAAATATCTGCAAAGGAATAACGAATTGTTAATGTCATTAGCCCTTTATAGAACAACTTAAGAAACATAGTTCTTAAATATTTTTACAGGTAGATCAAGTTGGAACATATTTTATAAAATTTCATAAGATTTGTGCTCATAATCATTAACATCCATATTGCTAAAAAGTAAATCCCAATCAACTAATGATAAGTGATAGTTTAATGAGTAAACCTCAGAACTCATGAAAACACTATACTCATCATTAGTCCAATTCACTCGGGGCAGGTTTCAATCTCCAGTTACTAAAAATATATCCACTGATGCACAATGATTGGAATAAAAATCAGAACCAGATGCTGGTAAACTGTTCCAATTATTCACTTTTGGCTTTTGACCTTAATGGATATAAAGACTTCCAGTACTTTCATGTCCTTTCGGTGAGCACAGGGGTGCGTCATCATCAGACGATTTCGACATCACCTTTATAGGCGTGACCCACTTCGTGGAAAACTTGCGTTTTGGAGGTGTGGGGTGGCTAGTTGGGAGAAAGGATTGGTGTTAGAAGTAGGAGTATTTCCAGGATTTACCGAAGGTGTCTGCAGTTTAGCAGACAGCTTACTGCATTACTTACTTTCATTCGTTGTAGTTCACCCTCTAGTTCCGATATTTTAATCTCAAGGCCTCTTGAAGCGCCGGCAGACCAGTTTTGTCCTTCAGACACGGCGCCCAAGTCGTGCCGGTTCGAATATCCGTACCGATACGACGATCCCCGACTGAGACCGTCCCGATTCACATCCGGGACAATGCAGTAAGTTTTCTTTTGTTTTTTAAATTTTATATAAATGTCCTTAGATACATACTTTATTGTCACTCATGGTTAATCATAATAAAATCTATAAATAAATAAAAATTTATCTGAGTTTGAATCCGAATATAAACGCACACTGGTAAAAAGTAATATTTTTCAAGGAAATAAATAATATACATACAGGGCAAATTTTAATATTGATAAGATTTAGATGATTGAGATAGTGTTAGAAATTGTTCAGTGTTCAAATTTATGGAACTCCAACGGATAGATTCCAGTCCTCAGTCTTTTTGGTAGAACTTTTGAATACGGTTTCTTGGTAATGATGCTTTCTTCTTTATTGTGATTTTTTCTTGTACTTTTTTCGGATTTTTTGGATTTTTTTTCATATTTCATAGCCTCAGAGAAAATATTTCCCGATGTCGTCAGGTTTTGTCATGGCTCATTTCATCTTCATTTATATGATGGTAATCAGCCTTTCCATGTGACCGTAACTCCTCGTGCCCAACGAATCGTCAAAATACCTTAAAAAAGATATATAAAATTATTAAAAATTAATCATATTATATATACCAATTTTATTTGTTTTTCATTTAAATTAAATAATTTAATTGTGTGTGTTTTAACATAAAATATGTCATTAGTTATAAAAATCTTGAATGCAGATGAAAATTATACTTACATTTAAATCCAATTCTTAGGCCACTAGAATCTTTACATCATTTGCCTTTTGCATCGTACTTCTAGCATTACTATACACAAGTATTTCTTCCGATTATCATTTCCAATGAGGCAGGGACTCATTAATAAAAGCGAGAATATTTAACTAATAATTTTGAATTGAAGCGTAGAAGCAACTTCAGAGAGATGTGGTTCGTATGAAATAAAAGTTTGAACTGATTAAAGTTTGGTGGTAAACAAGTAAAGAAAACTTTTTAGTCTACCTGATTTTATGAACAAAATTGAAATTTGTTTATGGGAACGGAATTCAAATGTCTACAAATGAATAACGAATAGTTAATGTTATAAGCTCTTTAGAGAACAACTTAGGAAACTTAGTTTTTAATTTTTTTACATGTAGATAAAGTAAGAACATAATGTATAAAATTTCAGAAGACACAACCAATGATAATTGATAGTTTAAAGTGTAAACCTCAGTACTCATGCAAACACTATACTTACTCATCATTGGTCCAATTCACTCGAGGCAGGTTATGTTAGAATATCTAGACATCGTGTATAACGGTTGTGATGACAACGGAGAATAAAAACAACAGAAGAGCACAGGGGTGCGTTGTCAGGATTTCGAGACCACCTCCATAGGAGTATCCCACTTTGTGGAAGACTTCTGCGTTTTGGAGGTGTGGGGTGGCTGGTCGGGAGGACAGATTGGTGTTAGGGTTAGAAGTAGGAGTACTTCCAGGATTTACCGATGGTATCTGTAGTTTAGCAGACAGCTTACTGCATTACTTACTTTCATTCGTTTTAATTCACCCTCTAGTTCCGAGATTTTAATCTTAACATCTAGTTTTCGGGTACCTCTTGGCTTATCTTTTTCGCGGACACTACACATGGTTTATTGGTTTAGTAACCGAGGTTGCCAGCCAAATTAACAACTCTTCTCTTTTGTCTGAATATGGCAACTCTTATAACTAAATTCAAACAGAAGGACGAACGTTATGTCTAACTCCATTTGGGGGTCTGATATCGGTGTAGCTCTTTGCCGAATTTTGCTGTTGTTACTTACTTTTCAGAGAATATGCAAGAAATTGCAGTAATTTATTCAATCAATTAATTGAAATACAAAGGATGAATCAACAAAAAAGACAACTACTACTGTGCTCTTGAGCTGTTTCTCTCAAACTGACTCTCACTGTTTCTTGATCACCAAGGTTACCTCGATCGCCTTCATTTGTCAATTGTTATTGTTTTTTAACTTACTTTATTCTATTTTATTGTTTATATTAACACCGCCTCTCAATAGAATAGAATGAAGGCAATCCGAATCATAAAGACATTTCAATTATTTGTGATTGCTTTTCTTCCTCTAGGTAAGTCGCAAATAGACCTAGTATTGTTCTTTGCTAACGACTGCATCTCACAATTGATTGCTTATTCCCACTCAGACCAGTCACTACGCCGTTTTGCTTCCGATATTGTGGACGGATCGTCACCAACAAATCGTTCTGCTGATAACACTAGTGATTCACCTTCGATAGATGATAGTGCCATATGCGCATCACATTCAGGTGCATAATTACCGTAACGTAGCGGTGCCTTTCTTACTCTCCCGCTCTTTCGTTGAGTTACCTCGCTGATACCCATGTTATCCAAATAAACGCCGTTACCAACACAATCCAAATTAGTACTGTGGATTTCTCCAGTTTTATCAGTACGCGACTGTTCATCATCATTTGGTTGAACTGCTTTACCGTCACACGTACTCCCACTATCTGTAACCGCCTCTGAACCGATTATCTCTACTAACTTTGATCGATTTAATACCGATGATTCATTGAATGTTACATTTCGACTAAAAATTAGCTTCTGTTGTTCAATATCCCAAAGTCAATACGTACCAAACGTCGCACCATAACCAAGCATAATACATTTTGTTGCTTTTGCTTGTAATTTCAACCGCATTTCATGTGGAATATGATTGTAACATTCAGAACCAATTATTCGAAGGTTTGACAGCTCTGGTTTCTTTCCAAACCAAATTTCTGCTGGTGTCTTGTCTTTAAACTGCTTTCCACCCGCGTTTGTTGGCGATCGATTTTTGATATAATTTGCCGACATAATTGCTTCATTCCAAAACTTATTTTCCATCCCACTGGCCAAAAGCATTATCGTAGCCTTGTGTTGCAGCGTTTCATTTAAACGTTCAGATACTGAATTCATTTCCGGATTGTATGCAACGGTGCCTAACATCTGAATACCCTTTTGTTTGCAGTATTCTTTAAATTCGTTTGACGTATATTCACCACCGCCATCATGTCTCAATTTTGACACCTTTGAGCCATGAAGTGCCTCAGCCATTGCAACAAATTCCTTGAATTTACCAAACGTTTCACTTTTTCTCTTGATGCAATAGACCATGGATGCTCTCGAATAATCATCCATGAATGTCACAAAATAACGTGACCCATCGTATGCATTCGTTGGATACGGTCCACAAACATCACTGTGAATCAATTCCAAAACTCGCAATGAACGTGTATTTGAATTTCTTGGGAACGGTGAACGAACATGTTTTCCAAGTACACACGATTAGCACAACTGTGTATCCTTTTTTTTACGTTACTCATACCAATAGCCATACAATTGGCTAACTTTTTCATGTCATTTCGGTTGAGATGACCAAGTCTAAAATGCCATAAATTCTGTGATATTGTATTCAATTTATTCACTCCTGTAAATCCCGCAAACACATTGTTGTCAACGAACAAAGTCACTTCATACATTCTTCCATTTACGCGTCCGACAAACTTTTCGATACCATTCAGCGATACATAGGCATAATCACCCTCAAACACAATTCGATATACCTTTTGTGTTAGTCTTCGAATTGACATCAAGTTGCATTTCAAATCATTCACGAATTGAACGTCCTCCATTGTTTTTACCGATGTGTCACCATGGTGAAATGTTTTAACGAGAATGTCACCACGTTGCTTTGCAACAATGCTTTGATTTTTCTTGGCAACCGAAATGCTTATTTCGTCAATTGGTTCCAAATTTATCGAAGAACATCTTCTGATTCACCATATGCTGAGTCGCTCCAGAATCTAAAACAAATTTTATTTCCGCGTAATTACCGCTATTCTGCTGCAATTGAGCGTTAAATGCCTTCGATTCTGCCAAATTCTCTTTGGTACCATCTTCAGCAATTGCATACATCGATGAACCGCTTGCTCTGTTTGCGCTTTCTCTATTTGACCTCTCTTTTTTGTTTTTATTGCGAAAACATTGAGCCTTTTTGTGTCCAGATTTTTTACACATATGACATATAACTCATCCATTAACCGCGTTTTAACAAATTCTACAGTTAACTTTGATTGATCCATTGTTTCCAATGCTGTCACTAGGTTATCATAACCTCATGGCATAGTAATCAACAAATGTACAACCACATCAAGCTCTTCCATTGTAGCTCCCGTTGACTTTAACTCTCGAATTCTCTTATCAGATTGCAAAAGGTAACTTATCATATCATCTGACTCATTGTATTTCATTGTCAGCAATTGTTTTCGTAATAAAACTTGCGACGCCACACTTTTCCTTTCGAAAATCGTGCATAATGTGTCGAACATGTCCTTTGCCCGAGCTTTTTCGCGAACATACTCAAGTTGGCTATCCTGAACTGACTGTACTAATATCGAAACACATTTCTTTTCATTCAACTTAATCGTAGGATGTTTTGTCACATCTTTTTCCGCTGTAAGAATGACCTCCAACGATTCCTCGATGAATCTTCTCAACTCCATTTCATCAAGCAAAATTCCCACACGATATTTCCATTTGCTAAAATTCGTGCCATCGAGTTGTTGAATTTTTAGAATGTTATTTACAGTAACGTTCGCCATCTTTGTCTGTTGCCTTCACCACAATTGACTTCCAACCTCAATTGTATAACTTTATCCTGCACGCACTGGGCCCATAACCTCAGAGAATATGCAAGAAATTGCAGTAATTTATTCAATCAATTAATTGAAATACAAAGGATGAATCAACAAAACAGACAGCCACTACTGAGCTCTTGAGCTGTTTCTCTCAAACTGACTCTCACTATTTCTTGATCACCAAGGTTACCTCGGTCGCCTTCATTTGTCAATTGTTATTGTTTTTTAACATACTTTATTCTATTTTATTGTTTATATTAACGTTATGTCTAACTCCATTTGGGGGTCTGATGTCGGTGTGGCACTTTGCCGAATTTTTCTGTTGTTACTTACTTTAGATAGTTAACTCTTTCGGAACTTGGAACGGAGTCGTGCTCAGGGTTTAGCGGGCGGTTGACCTTTCTTTCTGCCAATAGAACCTGGATTTGAACCGCCTTTTTCTTTTCTTCTTTCACGGTTTTTGCTGGCGATGTGCCGTCCGGTTCCAATATAATTCGGAACAACTCGACCTTTTGCAGGCACACTTGCTGTTTTCCCATTTCATTATCGCTAATTCGGTTATTAAACTGTTTATAGTACGAAAACAAAAATTTAATTCAGTTGTTTCTTGGATTGGTAACCAAGGTTACCAGACAAGTAAACAAATTTTTTCATTTGTCTGAATTTGGTAACTAACTAAATTCAGACAAAAGATGGACACTAAATAAACACAAAAATATCACTACAAACACTTTTGAAAACTGAGGTGTGAGTGTGATGAGAATAATAGTCGATGTTACAAGAACACTGATCGTTTATTATATTATTACAAAGTGTGCTAGAAACGTCAAAGACTAAAAACTAAGAACTAAAAACCCTGCGTAGCATGACGCTTGCGTTAGGGCATCTATACAGAGTGTTCCAAGTATCAATGTGCAATTTCATTCCTTAACAAACACTTTTCCGTAGTTGCTACTCAAATTTGGATAAATGACGATTGTTACCGTTGCCATTGGTAACGACAGAAAGGTCTCTTATTGTTAGCGACTTTTGTCAATTGTTCAAAGTGCAACCAGGGAATATTGTTAATAGTATCAATTTTTCTTTGAGTTGTTCGTCCTTCTTCTGTCTGAATTTAGTCATAATAGTTACCATAATCGAAAGAGAAGAGTTGATAACGCTAATCACAAATCTTTATCTCAACCAGCCACCCCCACTCCTGCAAAGTCTTCCAGCTCCAAAACTCAGGAACTCGGACACCCCCAAGGAGGTGATGTCGAAATTGTCTAACTACGATGCACCCCACCAGTTATGATTCAGTGTTCAAATTTATGTATATCGAATTGCATTAAAGTATTTTAATCCAAGTAGACTAAGAATTAGAAGAGACTTCTCATAGAGAAGTATTTTTTGACAGCTCATTGACAATCTTGGCAACTGATCTTTGTGTAATTTCGTTTTGTTTGGTGTCCATTCCTATAATGCTCTTTGGCGAATTACTGAGAGAGGTTATTTCAATTTGCCAAAATATGCGGAAAGTGGGAAGGTCCTAATTATGTGATGTGAATTTATAAGTTTAACAGAATTGAAAAAAAGCAGCTAAAAAAGATGTTTAAGTGTTATTATTATCTTATCAAAGAAAATATATAAAATTTTGTTATTTGTTAGGAATAGCAATGTCTAATTAACAATTCACACACTTTTGTCGATGCATATTCTTCAGACAACAAAAGTATGTTTTACTTTTGATTAATAAACATATCGCCTTCATTGCTGTTGAAACCTGAATATGTACAAAATATCATTTGATTTCAAAACTGATCTTGAACAATTATTTGGTAACTTCTTACAATTTCGTCATTGAAAAGATAAAAACAACAAAAGAAATAAGTATTTACACTTCATTAGCTGTTTGTTTCACTTTTTAGCCTTCAATGCAGACACAAATCTAATATTTTTGTTTATATTCAAAAAGTTATTATAATTTTGTCCAGATTGATGTTTTCAATGAACTCAGAAGTCTTGATTTATCCAGTAATAGAGGTCCTTATGATATTCCTTCTACAGTATTGAATGAATTGTGGATTCTCATTAACAAAGCCTCTAACAATGAAATTTAAAATGTTTTTAAAATCTACTTTATTTCCTAACGTACGTAAAAAATCGTTTGTTATACCTACCTTAAAGGATAGAGGTAGTTTACTTGTTGTTTTCCAAAATTGTCCAAAAAAATCATTTCCAAAATAATTATGCCTTAGTTCCAAAACTTCCAATTATGCCTTAGTTCCAAAACCTTCTGCGACCAACCTTCTTATTTATAACCTCTCGACAGTTGGTGCTCTTGAAAATCATTTACAGGTTGATGTTGTTTATACAGACATTTAAAAGGCATTTGATAGAATCTGCCATGATTTATTGTTTGCTAAACTAAATGGGCTGGATTTGTCAAGTAATTTTTCCACTGTAAATAATCATAACGATTGCAATGTAAAGTGATTAGTTTTTATAAAAAATTAATCAACACCATATTCGCAAGTTATACTTTAGATAAAAGATTTTAATGTAATGTGTTTGAAATTTAAAAATGAGTAATAGATTGGGCGGTAGTTTTTCTAGAAAAGTTGGTTCGGCTCAAGCTAAAATGAATTTGGGTAAATGTAAAAGAAAAGCTGGATCATATCTTGGTGCTTTTGCCCACACATTAAAGTAGCTTTTTACACAAATACTGCTGTAGGATCCCAGGTTCTGTGATGTTTTGTCGTATAAAATAACCTCTTTCCATAATCGGTATCGCGGATTATATGTACAGCAATTAAGCAGATCGAAATACTCTCACATTAGCTGTCAAAATTGCCAGAGTTGTCAAAACGTGCTGACTCCTTAGGAACTCGTTAGGAATATTTAAACAATTACAATAATGGCAACTTGATGCCATTATTGTGGAGATGTCGATTACTAGTCCTGAAAGTCATGGAAATAAAATTAGTTGCAGATCTATCGTCGACATACAAAAACTGTCTGTGATTTTGACAGATAATTAACATGTGAAAAGAAATTGTTTTTGTTAGCTTTGTTAACTTTATATTTCCATTAGAATAGATTGCTGCTAAGAGAAGTTCCAACTATTATAATTTAATTTGAATATGTGATACGAGGGATGAAATTGACGTGAGGGATGAAATTGAAAACAGGATAACTAGATGTATATACACATAAATAAAATTTTAATTAATTAGTAATTACAAAACTAAACGAACATTTGGGAGTGGGTGTGGGATTGAGTGACATTTTGCGAACTTTCAAGTTTCAATAGCAACGAAGGAATTTTGTTTATCAAATAAAAGAAAATAACATTTATGTTGCTAAGATTACGTTTCCTTGTGTCATGTGCCAGACGTTACAATATAAACTAAACATGTCCAATTAAACCTTATTCGAAATATGTAATTTAGAAAAAAGTTGTCTTCTTTCAAGTAAATTTGATTTGTTTCTTTCATAGTATTAATATTACATCAAATTGTGGTTCAGTTATATTTTTAATATATTTCTATTTGTTTTATTCGAAAGTGTCAACAAATTGACAGAGAAAAGGAATATCGAGATGATTTTTCGATTTGTTATAATAACTTTAATGACAGTGATTCATTTATTTAATGACCACGTTACAAATCACATCTGTGTGTGAAATGATATGGTCAAATGTCACGTGTTGATTACCAGGAAACTTTTGCACAAACAGTCAGGTGAGATTCAATACGATTGTTACTATCTGTGGCTGTACAAAATAATCACAAAATCAAGTAACTAGACGTAAAGACAGCATTTTTATATGGAGAACTTGAACACACCTATTTATGACTTAACAAGAAGGGTTGGATCATGACGAAAACATGGTATGTAAATTGAACAAGTCACTATATGGGTTAAAACAATTCCCTCGCTGCTGGAATGCAAAATTCGACTCTACACCGAAAAGAGTTTTAGTAGTAGTTTTAGTATTTATACGGAACAAATTTTAAACAGATTTGAAATGACTAATGCTAATCCTAATACTGTTCCAGTCGACCCTCACATAAAGCCACAGTGGGAAGATACTACCTCACTTCTGCTGTTCATAATAACACAGCTTGTTCCGTCAAATTTTATTTGGCTACCATCGCAAATAATCTGACTTAGAGACAATAGATTTGTTGCCAGTTTAGGAACACATAATACTTCTGTAAAAAGCACCTTTTCGTTTTGACCTTCATCGTCATAATGGTCCAACCTCACTTGTACTGAACATTGCACAGATTATACTTTGTTGTCTGCGACTCTGATTTTATGTATGACAGGAGCCGTCATATTTTCAAGCATGTTCTTACGTCTTGTCATGTGTGACGATGCACCGGAAGCCACTTGCCATGGGTCATTTTGGCTGGATGTTGCCTCAAACACAACAGCATATGATGAACTACTTGCTTTTTGTTGAACATTCTTGGTCCTGGATTTGCATTTGAGGACTTTTATGACCTTACTTATTACAAGTGTAGCACCCTTACTTACTTTGTTTCTTGTGGTTGTTATTGTTGACTGAGAATACTGTTGAGTCACTTTCAGGTTGTTTAACATTTTGTGATATGTTGATTTCACAGAAATTGAAGTTATCTTCATGCCGGAGCTTTCAATAGCAATAATCATTGGTTGATAGGAGGACTCTGGTGGACCGGAGAGTAGCAATGTAACTAGCCATTCATCGTCAACTGCGAAACCAATGTTTCTGAGCTTGCGAGCAGTACACATAATTTTGCTCACATATTTCTCTACGTTTTGACATACAGTAAGTGAAGTATTATAGAGATCACGCAGCAGCCCATCACAGCGTGTCAACAAAGAGTCATCAAATACTTATGAAAACGTATCCCATACTTCTTTTGCAGTACTACTCTCTTGCATGTGCACGTAATTTATTTAGTCAACTAGTAAATTTATCTTAGTTTTTGCCTTTGTGTCTCGTTTTGTGTCCACAATGACACATGTCTATGCAGTTCCACAACTCCTCTTGCTGTAGGTATGTTTTTAGAGCAAATCGCCATGTTACGTAATTATCTCGGCCGGTTAACTTTTCAATTAATGCCAATTGATTGTTTGCTGACAATTTAAGAACCCTTATTCCAGATGTTACGAGAAAACACTTTTCAATTGTCGTATTGACGTTTTAGGTTAACTTCATTACTTTTCTCAGTAAGTAAGCCATTCTGGGCTTCCCTGGGCTTTTCTGGCTCCATAACCTATTAAATTTTCTTAAAAGAATTTATTATTTCAGGAGAAAAACTTATATTTAAGAATTTAGTGTTAAAATTACAACTTAACTGTCTACAGGCGCACAATACAAATTACAATTTTATTAGTTTATGTGTAGTTTTAGTACACTCCTACAGGTCATCGCATCAGTTACAATTGGATTCCCAAGAGGAGATGAAACATTATTTGTTTTAAGTTGTGTTATAATTTTTAATTCTTAATAATAGCGTAAGCTTCATTGCGCTGTAAATTAGATTTTTTTGAGAAGAATGCTTCAGGTAAACTATTTCGGGTTAACAAGACAGCATTAAATTAACTGAGGAATGCATATTATCGGATTTTGTAAGCTGGGTCAGCTCCTTGATTAATATTTATATGATCCCATTTTCCGCACATTTTGGCTGACTGAAATAACTTCTTTCTGTAATTCGCCATAGAGCATTATAGGATCGGACACCAAACAAAACAAAATTATGAGAAGGCTCTTCTAATTCTTAGTGTACTTGGTCTAAAATACTTTAATACAATTCAATATACAAAAATTTCAACACTGAACCATAAATGGTTCACAATTTCGACATCACCTCCTTGGAAGTGACCGAGTTCCAAGATGTGTTCTGAGTTTTGGAGCTGGGAGACTTTGCAGGAGTAGGGGTGGCTAGTTGGGATAAAAATTTGGGATTAGCGTTAGGAGTAGGGGTACTATCAGAGTTTACCGATGGTATCCCTAGTTTAGACGACAAAGCTGTGTAAGCACTCTTTCACTCTCTGTATTCTCACCTTCTAGTTCCAAAATTTTATTCCTAAGGAAATCGGGTACCTCTGGAAACGTCAGCAGACGTTTGGGTTTTATTGAGTTTTTCACTTAGCTTTTCTTTTTTCCGGACCCTACACATAGTTTAACAAATTAACAACTCTTCTCTTTCGATTATGGTAACTATTATAACTAAATTCAGACAAATGAGGCACGAACAACTCAAAAAAAAAATTGTAATTTTAAATTTTTTTTCTGGTTGCTACCCACACTTTGAACAATTGACATAAGTCGCTAACAATAAGAGACTTTTCTGTGGTTATCAATGGCAGAGTGTTGGTAGTGATATTTTCGTTTTTATTTAGTGACCCTATTAAAGTTCCTATTAAAAGACAAGAACCGTGAAATAAGAAAAGGAAAAGGAGGCTCAAATCCAGGTTCTATTCGCAGAAAGGAAGGCAGTACCACATCCAACGACACAGCTAATTATTGTAAAGCCCCAGTTTTGATCGGTTACATTAGAGTACATTAGAGTACCAATTAATTCTCTGTATCGTGTGGGGTCTTTGAATGGTTTTAAATCTCTGTTAAATTTTGAGTGGCAGTCATACGGTGTTTTAATTGGATTGCAATCTACCATTCTGAATTTCTCTAAAATATATTTTTTTTGTCTTACTCCTTTCTTACTTTGGTTAATTTCTATTCTAAAGAAAAACCTAGCAATATTTGATCTTCAATTTCTCAGCTAATTCTCTCTTAATTTCATTACCAGTTTGTTTTTCGACAGTTCTTTTGTACTCCTTAAATTTTTCTAAAGCTTCTCTCTTTGACTTATGGAAAAAAACCTGGCACCACCTATTATAATCGTATATTAATGTAAGAAGATATCTTGATCCACCGCTGAGTCTGACTCGCATTGGTCCGTAGATATCTGAATGAACAACATTCAGTAACTGCTTACTTCTTCCTTCTCTGTCAGTAAAGGGTTTCCTTGCTTGCTCACCTCGTTGACATTGTCACACCACATGGGTAATTTATCATTATCCAATTTATTACCGTGTACCAGTCGCTTTCTGTACAAATCCTGTACGCCTTTACAATGTAGGTACTCCAGTTGTCTATGCCACAGGACCATTTTGTTTGAATTTCTATGCATTATTCATTTGCAGATATTTGAATTCCGTTGCCATAAACAAATTTCAATGTTTTATTTATTAATTCGTTATTCATTTGTAGACATTTGTATTTCGTTTTATATAAACATATTTCAAAATTTTTCATAAAATCAAGTAGACCAAAAAGTTTTCTTTATTTGTTTACCACAAAATTCTAATCATTTCAAACTTTTATTTCATAAGAAACACATCTCTCTGAAGTTGCTCCTACGCTTCAATTCAAAATTAATGGTTAAATATTCTCTCTTTATTAATGAGGTTCTTTCTCATAAAAAATGGTAATTAGAAGAAATACTTATGTACAGTAGTGCTAGAAATGAAACCGATCGTACCCAACTGTTATTTTTAGGGAATAGTTTTATCTAAATTCATTAATTATATTTACAGGAATTCCCAACTAAACACAGAATAAGGCTCCATAAAATGACACATTAATTTGTTTTCAGAATAAATTATGATTTTTTTTATTGGAGCAAAGAAGGGGAAATCTACAAGACGTAGTGCCGGACTTTACCGACTAAAAACCCCTCCCCGGGCACCGATCCGAAGATCATGGCCTAAGAGAAGTTAACCATAAAGGTTTAGGAAAATAGAAGGGAAAATTAAAGAGGTACGTAACAATCGCTACATAGTAAAGAAAAGATGTCCCAAAGAGACACAGAAGTCTAGACAGCCAAGAGACAAGGTCTCTTGTATCTGTCGGATTCACAGGGTTGGATATCATGCAAGCATGCAATCTCCGGATTAGAGTGTTGAAAGATAGATCTCCGGAGGTTGAGGGCATGCTATTTTCTCTGAGGCTATGAAATATGAAAAAATATGCAAGAAATCCGAAAAAAGGTCAAGAAAAAGTCACAATAAAGGAGAATACAGCAATACCAAGAAACCGTCTTCAAAAGTTCTATCAAAATGGCTGAGGACTGGAATGTTCCCGTTGGAGTTTCACATATCTGTCTGTGTATAAAGAAGGTACTTTCAATTTATGGAAAGTTTTCCATAGTATGGGCAAACGTTTCAACTCAAATAACATCTGAGAATTAAGCATGTTTATAGTAATTATAATTTTAGAATTGTGCCGTAGTAGTTCTTACTTATATTTTAATCTGTAATTTATGACGGAAAATGTGATTCATAAATAATTATATTGTGTATATCTGTATATTTTTCCACTGAATAATTGGATGCTGAAAAAATCGGCAATGTGTCGAAACCATTTTATAACACCAAACTAACATTAAAATATCGACATAAGTTAAACAAAGTAGTTTTATTTGTAAAGTTATGTTATATTTAAATAATTGGGAATCTCATTTATGGTCATCCACTGTAGGTTGAAATACAAGGATGAGATTGATTCGAAACAGTTTTACCATCAAAAATATTATAACAAATTGAAAAATCATCACGATATTCCTTTGCTCTGTCAATTTGCTGAGGCAGTGGATTAAAACGAATTATAAGAAAAGATATAACTGAACCACAATTCGGTGTTATATTAATACAATGTAAGAATCAAATCAAATATGTTTGAGAGAAGACAACTTTTTTATAAATTACTACATAGTTCTGACATATGCCATAAAGAAACGTAATTTGACATGTTATTTTATTTTTTGACAAACAATTCGTTGCTATTGATACTTGTTTGCAAAATGTCACTCAATCACACACTCACTCGTTTTATTTTTTAATTACAAATTAATTAAAATTTTATTTGTTTTCAATTCTATTCCTCACCTTATAGTAGTTGAAACTTTTCTTAGCAGCAATCTATTCTAATGGAAATATAAAATTAACAAAGTTAACAAAAACAATTTCGTTTCACATATTAATTACCTGTCGAAAATAAATGTCGACGAGAGATCTGCAACTGATTTGATTTCAGTGACTTGCAGGGCTCGTAATCTAAACCTTCAGACGGTAAGTTGCCATTTTTGTAACTGTTTAAATATTTCACCTTTTTAAATCAACAGTAAATTCACGTAGTTGATTCTTTCAGCTTGAATAAGTGAGCGACAGATTTCAACTATGCACTGAATTTTTCTCCTTCACCTTTAATTATCACCCTCAAACAACACTAATATACCAATCTTTCCATATTTGATAATTTTATGTCGTAAATTATTTAGATTCTTCATGTCTGGATGACAAGTTCAAATAATGTTAACACAATTTATAAACCAAATCATGAAATAGTGATTTCTATTTCACAATTTTCTGGGGAAATAAAGATTTGAAATCTTTGTTGGGTTGAAATTTATAATTAATAGATTTATCTGTTGCAGTTTTGTTAAAACTTTCATCTACTTTAGTGCATATATATTTTTAGTGTTTCCATATTTTCTTGGGAGTAGGCATGTTTTGACAAAACACTGACAACATCATCGAGAACTAAAGTTGTGGTATTTTCGTTCTGCTTATTCGGTTATCATAAAATCGCGATACCGATCATAGAAAGAAGTAATTATATACAATCAAACATCGCGGAGCCTTGTATCCTATTAAGCAGTATTCTTCTAAAATATCTGTAATAAGGTATATCATAATTGAAATGAAAGTTTATGCTCTTATAGACATTCAAGAAGTGAGACACAATTTACTTGCTTCAAAAATATGTTAAAATCGTGGTAGTAACTCTCCATATGCGTTGGGATGTAGATGGAGTTCTTAAATACTTTATTTAAATTTGCATTCTGTAAAAAGAAATAATTTTTGAGGGTATTGCAAAAATTATCTTCAAAAATTGATTGAATAAATCATATTGTAGAAGAGAATGAAAAACACAGTGACCAAAGATTTTTTTGAAAGAAGGAAAATAACGGAGCGATTTTTAATTAGGGATGTCTCAATTTGATTATACGGCGTTGTAGTGCGTTGATTCAGTCAACCAAAGGGGCGGTATATATAACACGATATTTTACACTAAATACTCTCTGTACTCTGTAATATTGTATAACTTTGGTTAACTTTCGATATATATACAAATCGGGATTTTTTTTACAGTTTCTAAGACATTTTGGTGTTTTGTTAATATATCTTATCTCCTAACTTTATTTAAGTGAACTTTAAATATAATTGGTAATATTTTGATACAGCAAAATAAAAGCCCACGGGAAATTTTCATGTGGCTTGATTTCCGAGAATTTCATAATTAATTAACACTATTTGAAATCAGAGCTCTACAAGAGATATATTTCGTTATTAATGTAATTGTTACAATATTCCGCCTTGATTAACTGCAATAAATTCTGTATCTAAGGGAATCCAAATTTAAAAAACAATAGAACACTTTTTGTAACCTAGCATCTGTTATTTACATCTGTTCCCAAAACTTAATTTAAAATATTAACAATTTCAACATTCAAGAGATGCTGTGAAACTTTAGAACAGTAGGTGTCTCACCATTCAAAAAATCAACAACAACATACGCGCCATTAATTTATTTCAGATGTAATTCATAAAGAATAACACATAATTTCTAAGGAAAGTCAAATTTGATGATTAACATCAGTGGATCAAATTTAAATGGAAAATGTGTGTGGTTTAAATTAACGGTTAAGACTTGAATAATACTATATGGAATAAATAATGAAATTATTTATTAACAATTTCTTAAAACGAGAGAATAAGTTTTTGAGAACTCTGGTTCTGTACGTGTGTTTTGACAACTAACTGTCAACTGATGTTGGAGATTTTGCTTGTTGGACGATTTTATAATGGCCTTACCAAGTACACAAAGTTGTTCTTCTAAATTGTCGAGATATTCTGAACACAGGATCCTATAATAATAATCGAGGAGCTATTTTCCTCTCACAGTTAACTGTGTAGCATTCTGCTGATATAATTTAATTTACAATGCGAAAAAATATCTTATTCTTGAAAATAAAGCTTACGCTATAACAGAGTCAAGAATTGAGACGCAATTTACTTGGAAAATCATTTATTTAGAATACCGATCAGACATGTAGTAGATGTTAAGATTCTGCATATAGCATATAGATAAACCAAGTAAATTGTGTGTCACCTCTTGAATGTTTATCTTTCTTTTCAGTTATGTTATACCTTATTGCACGGTAAAGTAGTTTTTCTAGAAAAATACTACTTAATATGATCCCAGGTTCCTATAATCGCGATTATAAGATTAGCAACTAATTAGAATGAAAATACATGCCCAAGTAGTCTAATTTGTCAGCAAGTTGTCAAAACGTGCGTAGCGGTTACGAGCTCTCAAGAAAACGTGGAGACACTTAAAATATATATGCACTAAAGTAGATGAAAATTTCATCAAAATTACAAATGAGCTATTAATTATAAATTTCAACTCAACAAAGATTGCAAATTTTTACACAGAAAAGTGTGATTTGATTTTGTTTATAAATTGTGTTGTCATTATTTGAACTTGTCATCTAGACATGAGGAATCTAAATAAATTTTGACATAAAATTAGCAAAATTAGAAAGATTGGTATCTTAGTGTTGTTTGAGGGTAATAATCCAACCAAACGTGAAAGAGAGAAATTCAGTACCTAGTTGAAATTTGCCGCTCACTAATTCTTGCTTAAAGAATCAACTACGTGAATTATTTTTAGATTTAAAAAGGTGACATATTTAAACAGTTACAATAATAGGAACCTACTGTCCGAAGGTTCCGATTACGAGTCACTGAAATCAAATCAGTTGTAGATGTCTCGACGACATTTATTTTCTATCAAAGGAATACTGTCTGTGAATCTGACAGATAATTAACATGTGAATAGAAATTGTTTTCATTAACTTTATACTTAAATGCAGAAATATATTTTGCCACTAAGAGACGTGGGGGATGAAATTGAAAACAAGTAACTTGCCTGATGTATACACACATAAATAAAATTTTAATTAATTAGTACTTACAAAATTAAACGAACATTTTGGAGTGAGTGTTGTATTGAGTGATATTTTGCAATCTTTCATGTTTCAGTAGCAACGAAGGAAGATTGTTAGTCAAATAAGAGAAAATAACATTTATGTTGCTAAGATTACGTCACCTTATGATGTCAGCCTGTCCAATTATAGGCAAGAGTTATGGTTAATTCAATTAAACCTAATTCGAAATATGTGGTTTGGAATCACGTTGTCTTCTTTCAAGTAAATTTGATTTGATCTTATATTGTATTAATATTACATCAAATTGTGGTTCAGTTATATTTTTTGTTATAATTCTATTCGTTTGAATCCACAGTGTCAACAAATTGACAGAGCAAAGAAATGTCGAGATGAGTTATAATAACTTTAATGGTAGAACTGTTCCGAATCAATTTCATCCTTATATTTCAACTTACACTAAATGACTATAAATGTGGTTCCCAAATATTTAAATATAATATAACTTTCCAAATGAAACTACTTTGTTTAAGTTTTGTGGTTAATTTAATTAATTTTAACCTCCAATTAGTTAGTGGAAAGAAGTACTTAAAAGATATATGCGACATAATTTTTTAGGAAACACATTTACTGATTACAGTACAGATTAAATTTTAAGGAAGAATTACTTCGGCACTATTCTAAAATTATAATTAGAATAAACAAGCTTAATTCTCAGATGTAGGATGAGTTATAAGGTAGGTCCATACTATCGAAACATGGGACTCGAGATGGCGATCTGTGGTACAAGAATTGAACTTCCATCCAAAGAAAATTTCGACACGAGGTGGATTCAGGTAGAGAGGCGTTACTTACCAAAATCGATACCTGGAATTTCGTTAATGAAGTATCAAAGTCAGTTAGATGTCAGGGTGACAAAAAAAGTGAATCAGCGCTTAAAACGTGGATGTAAATAAGATAAAAAGGTAAATGCGGACATAATCCTATGCATAAGCCCATCGGACCTCAAGAGTATCAAAGGATGCGAGATTTCCAAAGATGTATGGCACTTTTGAAACAATTATTTTATATATTTTATATATTTTATATTATTTGATTAAGTATAAATAAAATTGGATAACGATAAATTACCCACGTGGTGTGGCATATATCAATGAGGTAAATATGCAAGGACACCCTTTACTGCCAGAGAATTAAGAAGTAAGCAGTTTCTGAATATTGTTCATTCAGACATCTGCGGACCAAAGCGAGTTAGAACCAGAGGTGGATCAAGATATCTTCGAACATTTATAGACGATAATAGTGGATGGTGCAAGGTGTATTTTCTCATGTCAAAAGGAGAATTTCTTGAAAAATTTAAGAAGTACAAAAGAACTGCTGAAAAACGAACTGGTAATGAAAGTAAGAGAGAATTAGCTGAGAAATTGAAGATCAAAGAATGCTAGTTTTTTTTTGGAATAGAAATTAACCAAAGTAAGAAAAGAGTAACACTTAAACAAAAAAAATATATTTTAGAAAGTTAACAGAGATTTAAAAATGTTCAAAGACTCCACACGATACAGAGAATTAATTGGTACTCTAATATACTCTAATCCAGCCGATCAAAACTGGGGCTTTACAATAATTAGCTGTGTCTTTCTGACAATCGAACCTGGATTTGAGCCGCCTTTTCATTTTCTTATTTCACGGTTTTTGTCTCTTAATAGGAACTTCTTCTGAAATGAAACTGGCGATGTGCCGTGTGGCCCCAATAGGACTCTGAAGCACTCAAACTTCTTGCAGGCACGCTTGCTGTTTACTCATTTCATGACCGCTAATTCAGTTATTAAACTGTTTATAGTACGAAAACCTAAACTTAATTCAGTTGTTTCTTGGATTGGTAACCAAGGTTACCAACCAGGTAAACAAATTTTTTTATTTGTCTGAATTTAGTAACTAACTAAATTCAGACCAATTCAGTTACCATATTCGAAAGAGGAGAGTTGTTAATTTGGCTGGTAACTTCGGTTACTAAATCAATAAACTATGTGTGTGAACTATGTGTAGTGTCCGGAAAAGAGACAAGCTAAGTGAAAATCTCAATAAAAACCAAATGTCTGCCTACGTTTCCAGAGGTACCCGATTTCCTTAGTGTTCAAATTTATGTATATTGAATTGTATTAAAGCATTGCATATTCTTCAGACAACAGAAGTATGTTTTACTTTTGATTAATAAACATATCGCCTTCATTGCTGTTGGAACCTGAATATGTACAAAATGTAATTTGATTTCAAAACTGAATTTGAACAATTATTTGGTAACTTACAATTTCGTCGTTGAAAAGACGAAAACTACAAAAGAAATAAGTATTTAGTCTTTACACGTGAGCTGTTTGTTTCGTTTTTTAGCTTTCAATGCAAACACAAATTTAAGCAATATCGTTTTGTCATGAAAATATTTTGGTTTATATTCAAAAAATAATAATAATTTTTTCCAGATTGATGTTTTTAATGAACTCAGAAGTCAGATTTATCTAGTAATAGAGGTCCTTATGATATTCCTTCTACAGCATTGAATGAATTGTGGATTATCATTAACAAAGCCTCTAAAAATGGAATTTAACTTGTTTTTAAAATGTGCTTTATTTCCTAATGTACAGAAAAAATCATTTATTACACCTACCTTAAAGAATGGAGATAGTTTACTTGTAACAAATTTAGGCCTGTATGAAAAATGTTTTGTATTCCATAATTGTCCAAAAAAATTCATTTTCAAAATAGTTCCAAAATATTATAAATGAGAGTCAACATGGATTTTGCAAATGTAAATCTTCTGCGACCAACCTTCTTATTTATAACAATTCGACAGTTGTTGCTCTTGAAAATCATTTACAGGTTGATGTTGTTTATACAGACTTTTAAAAGGCATCTGATAGATTCTGCCATGATTTATTGTTTGCTGAACTAACTGGGCTGGAGTTGTCAAGTAAGTTTTCCACTGTAGATAATCATAACGATTGTAATGTAAAGTGATTAGTTTTTTAAAAAAAATAAATCAACATTATTTTCGAAAGTTACACTTTACATAAAAGGTTTTAATGTAATATGTTTGAAATTTAGAAATGTGTAACAGATTAGGCGGTAGTTTATCTAGAAAAGTTGGTTTGGCTCAAACTAAAATAAATTTGCGTAAATGTAAAAGAAAAACTGGTGAATATTCTAGTGCACTGATTGCAGAACAATTTTTAGATGGGATGGACAGTAATTTAGCATATAAATTCCAGCTTAAAGTATGCGTTATTGTTGAAGAAGAAATAATGTGTAGAAATAGTTAATCTTTCCATTTCTCTGTTAACATCAACTATTATTGACTAGTAATTAATAAGTCAACTTAGTTGTCACGCCCTTCCATATTCTGTCATTGTCAAAACTTTTCGGGTTATTCATCAAACTCTCTAATACCCTCAAAAATTATTTCTTATTACAAATTGCAAATTTAAATAAAGCATCCTAAGAACTCCATTTACAACTCAACGCATATGGAGAGTTACTACCACGATTTTAATATATTTTTAAAGCAAGTATGGAACATATAAGTAAAACAAGTAATCGTGTCTCACTTCTTGAATGTCTATAATTTCGTAAGCGTTCCTTTTAATTATGTTGCCCTTGTTGCACTATAAAGTAGATTTTTAGAAAAATAATGGTTAATAGGATTCCAGGTTCTGCGATGCTTTGTCGTATAAAATAACCTCTTTTTATAATCGGTATCGCGATTATAAGATCAGCAATTAACCAGAACGGAAATACTTCAACATTAGTTGACTAAGTTGTCAGAAAGTTGTCAAAACGTGCGTACTCGATAGCAACTCTCAAGAAAACGTGGAGACACTAAAAATATATATGTAATAAATCAACAAAAGAATGCTATTACTTATAAATTTCTACTGTAAAAAGATTGCAAATCTTTACGCAGAAAATTGTAGAATAGAAATCAATATTTCATGATTTGGTTTAAAAGTTGTGTTGACATTATTTGAACTTGTCATCCAGACATGAGGAATCTAAATAATTTTCGTCATAAAATTAGCAAATATGGAAACATTGGTATCTTAGTGTTGTGGGAGAGTGATAACCCAACCAAAAGTGAAAGAGAAAAATTCAGTGCATAGTTGAAAATTGTCGCTCACTAATTCAAGCTGAAAGAATCAACCACGTTAATTTACTGTTGATTTAAAAAAGTGAAATATTTAAACAATTACAATAATGGCAACTTTTTGTTTGAGGATTTCGATTACGAGTGCTGAAAAATCACGGAAATCACGAACTTTCAAGTTTCAGTAGCAACGAAGGAATTTTGTTTATCAAATAAAAGAAAATAACATTTATGTTGCTAAGATTACGTTTCCTTGTGACATGTGCCATACGTTACAATATAAACAAAACGTCCAATGACCAATTAAACCATATTCGAAATATGTAATTTAGAAAAAAGTTGTCATCTTTCAAGTAATTTTGATTTGTTTCTTTCATTGTATTAAAATTACATCAAATTGTGGTTATATTTTTATTATATTTCTATTTGTTTTAATTGACAGTGTCATCAAATTGACAGAGAAAATAAATATCGAGATGATTTTTCGATTTGTTATAATAACTTTAATGACAGTGATTCATTTATTTAATGACCACGTTACAAATCACATCTGTGTGTGAAATGATATGGACAAATTGCACGTGTTGATTACCAGGAAACTTTTGCACAAACAATCAGTTCAATACGATCGTTACTATCTTTGGCTGTACAAAATAATCACAAAATCAAGTAACTAGACGTAAAGACAACATTTTTATATGGAGAACTTGAAGACACCTATTTATGACTTAACAACAAGTCACCATATGTGTTAAAACAATTCCCTTGCTGCTGGCATGCCAAATTCGTCTCTACACCGAAAAGAGTTTTAGTATTTATATGGAACAAATTTTAAACAGAATTGAAATGACTAATGCTGATCCTAATACTGTTCCAGTCGACCCTAACATAAAGCTACAGTAGGAAGATACTACCTCACTTCTGCTCTTCATAATAACACAGCTCGTTCCGTCAAATTTTATTTGGCTACCATCGCAAATAATCTGACTTAGAGACAATAGATTTGTTGCCAATTTAGGAACACATAATACTTTTGTAAAAAGCACCTTTTTGTTTTGACCTTCATCGTCATAATGGTCAGTAGTTAGGGCAAAGCGGTTTCTGGCCCACTGACCAATCACAGCGCTCGCCCCTCCCCTTTTGTGTGGATGCCACACCCCCTGCTCTGTTGGAGGTGTGGTCTATTGTTGTAGACTAATGAGATGTAAGGGGGTGTTACTTGTTGTGGATGGAGACCAATAGGGAATTAGTTTTATTTGCATTCCTGGCCAATGAGAACTCTTGAAATTTTGCAAAGTTAAGTTGTCGAGCAATGGGAATGCGTGAATAATTTGACATGTGACTTATCCCCCCAAAAAAGTTGATGTCACTGAACATGTGTGACTTATATAGAAAGCCCCGCCCACTCAACGACGAATGAGAAGAAAAAAGCATAATAAAACACACACAATTATTTAAATACATTTATTTCAATTATTATTATTATTAATTACACACACATACACAACCTTCAATGCTTCCTTTGACATAAAAAATCTGTATATTAATTCTTTAAAATTAACTAATTCAACGTTACTAATGTAATGTACAACACACACACACACATACACATAATTATAATAATAATACTATTACACTACCATCTTTAACGGTACCGCCTCCGGCACCACCACCACCACCAACACCACCACCACCACCACCACCACCACCACTTCACTTTAAACAATAGTTATTTTTTCTTTATTATTATTATTATTATTATTATTCTGCTGCTGCTGCTGCTTCTGTTGTTGTCGCTGTGCATATTTGACTGCGAATGCGAAATTAATACGTACCGGAGTACCTTGAAGCACGTATACCTGTTTATTAAGAGCAATGATCGAGACACGATATATATAGAACAAGTTGTTTTTTTTTTGTTTTTACCTTAACTTGATTCTTTTATGTAGTTATATTCCCGTTTAGCGGCGAGTATCGCATAATGCGATCGTGTAGAATTAAACAGTACGCAGATGTTAAATCCGGTACATCTTTGTTTGTTTCAAACTCGAGACGAATGTCCACCATACCGGTATTTAGAATTTCATTTTGCCTTGAACAATCGATAACGACTATGGGACAAATTGTTCTATATTGATGATGATTGTATAGAGGTTCGTTTGATCGTTCATAATAGGATTGTTGAAAGGTTGAATACATTTCATATAACATGGAATATTGATTTTTATCGAAATTTATTTGTAAATTATCATATGGGAAAATTTCTGAATTTAAATACAATTTAATGTTAGTTAAATTAGTGTGATCAAAAATACTGGAATTAATAAGGGAATTGTTTTTACGATTTGTTTGAAATCCAACTATTATAAATCGAGGTTTTTCGAGCTGCGTTGCCGACTTTACGCTCCACGTGTGACTTTGAGTCTTTGGTAGAAGAGGATACTCAAATAGTTCCCAATTACGAAAACCAATTTCCAATTCTCTACCACTATCGATGGTCGATAGTAATTTTAAACGTTCAACGTCCGACACCGCGATATGCGGAACTTTCCAAATAATCTTATTAATTTTTACTTTGTTTTTCTCTTTCGGGTCAGTATTATAGATGGCATTTAAATCGGAATTACTACGAATTAGTACTAAATCCTGTCGTAAATTAACAATTATTTTTCTAAAGTCTTCAGCGAAACCGAAGAGTGTACGCAAAAGGATGCTTAAATTAAAAGAGCCCGTGTTTGAATCGTCAACACTTACAATGCTCTCTTCTTCAGCCCATCCGGCACACGACAGACGCGTCGCTTCGTTTCTAATGAAACATAACCTTTTAGAGTGGTAGTAATTCCTGGATTTTTAACGCGATCAATGACCTTACCTCCCACTTCATATCTCAATTCTTCAAATAGATAAGGAAAAAAGTTGTTTACAAATGTAGCTGTTTTGGCGGGATTACCTTGATCGTCCAAAAGTTTACCTTCAATATAAATGTAACTGTCCCAAGGCAAGGTGTACAAGTCGGTTTGTTGAATCGGAATTCTTATTTCGTCGTTGTTGTTAAAAGCATTGGAAATGTATGGTAGATGTGAATGTTTTTCTGCATTAATGATGGAATTGTCGAAAAATGCCGTTTCATTTATTGTTAAAATATCCATGGTATTTATTCTGATGCTGAAGCTGCTGCTGCTGCTGCTGCTGCTGCTGCTGCTTCTTAACTTTGAATCCCAGCGATATTAAAAAAGCGATATTATTAGTTGTTAACCCTTCAGATGACTGTGTCTGAATAATTCTAGATTGAGATCTATTATATTTTATAACCATTTTCTTTGTTTTCTCTTACTTTTCAATCGATCGACAGCTCTCAGATGAGTTCTTAATATTATCGTTTCTCCCCTAAAATTGAGCAGTTTACCATCTTGATCGACCAATTTAAATGTTATGTTGTTGATAATTTTCGTATTTAAAGGAAGATATATGACATTTTGTGGGGATTCTATAATTTTAAAACCAGCACCTACGCTTGGGAAAAATTCATGTAAAATATGGCTCATGACACCATTATCGTAGGAACCAGTTATAATATTACACATTACTTTGATTGCATTCACTTTCATTATATTAACTGGTTTTTTCGATTCGTTTAGTTTGTTTACATCCAAGATTTTACTCTCAAACCCCAATAAATCTCCGATGGAATCTGGTTTGGAAAAGTCCACAACATGTGTACATTTTATTTCACATTTCAATGTATTTAAATTGGGATGTATCGACAAAATCATATGTTTTTTATGTATTTTATTTAACAGATCAATTTGATTTAAAAGATTTGAATTAATGTCTTTAATATCATAGGTGCCTGTTGGAATTTCAAGCGTATGATTGTCTATATAAAATTTATTTTTACCTATATAAATGTTGGGAATTGAATTGTATACTTCTAAACTTAAAAAGCCTAAAGCAAAGTCTTCACCCCCACCACCACCACCACCATCTTCATCATCAACATCTTCGTATTCTCTAAGATCTAAGGGTGGATAAAAGTCTGCTGATAAAACAGATTCGGTGCCTGTAAAACTGAACGTTCTCATTCTACCTCCCTCTCTCTCTCTTAAAACACAAATTATATACTAAACAAAAACTATATTTTTAAGAATACTTATACAAAAATTCCAAACATAAATGACCGCAATTGTAGTAGTCATTGGATTTCTGAAAATTATTATAATTATAATCAATTGTTGTTGTTGTTGTTGTAAAATAGGATGAATTAAAATAATCAATAGTATCTTTGGGTGGTTTAAGATTACCAAAACTATCGAAATATAAGATGTACTCTTTATTTCTTTTTATATAAGAAACCCAATGGGTGCCTGGTCCTTGTTCACAATCGAGATTAACAATACCGCATTCTTTGAGTTTACGAATTTTATTTGGTAAATTGTCTCGCATAAAGACACCTCGAAAATTTTTAATTTTTAATAATTTAACATATCTAATCAAATCTAGATTTGTTAGAGCACGTTTTGGTAATCTTTCTAGGGAAAATTTTTTTCTGTTGCAGTTCCGGCATAATACGAATAGGGATTTACAAAAAGACCTAAACCTTTTTTATGTGGTTTTAAAACTAAACCCTTTCCCATAGCGATCGCTTCCATTTTTTCATTATGGCGTTGTTTCTCTTTTAGCTGGTCTTGAGCTGATTTGGCTTTATTCACGGCCGAGGCAATCGAACTCGCTCCCCCCGCTAACGCTCCCAATGCACTCAGACCGGCAAAAAGAGGAATTAACGGAAGAAAACCTCCCGTTTTTGGTATAGGAATTATTCTAGACATTTTACTTCTTTTTCCTTTCTTTATTTTACTGTCTCGAATCTCTCTAAGAGCAATTTTGATTGCAGAAGAAACATCGTTCGGTTTTTTTTTACGTAAAACTCGACGTACTTTTTTCAGTGCACTTTGAAATGAAATGCCAACATTAACATTAATTTTGTTGTTTTTTATTTTTTGTGGTTGCAGTCCTAGTAGCAACATCAACACCAGCAGCAGTACGTTTCTTCACAGCTGCGGACTTTCTACGAGTGTACTCATTTGTGCGATCACAACGCATTTTATTATTATTATTATTATATTATTTTGTACCCCAACACACACACACACACACACAC
This sequence comes from Aethina tumida, assembly GCF_024364675.1. Lineage (NCBI taxonomy): Eukaryota > Metazoa > Arthropoda > Insecta > Coleoptera > Nitidulidae > Aethina > Aethina tumida. The sequence continues at coordinate 26,015,432 of NC_065435.1, read as the reverse complement.
ACACTGATTAGTGATGAAATGAAAAAAAAGTGTATATATAACAGTGTTGATTAATAAATCTTAGTTTATTAGAATGCGTTTACTTAAGCAGCCGTATAGTTTAAAAATTGACGATTTTATCACCGCAAAACAAGACAAACATTTACCTGCACCACCTGCTCGTCACGGTGTGCTGTTTCCCAACTCAATCAGATGTATAATTACGGGACCTTCGAATTGTGGAAAAACCAACCTAATGCTAAATTTGTTGGAACACATTAACGGCTTACGTTTTGAAAATGTATATGTCTATTCAAAATCACTCTACCAACCCATCTATCAATATTTGAAAAAACTACTCGCACCCATCAAAGATATTAAGTACTTTGAATTTAACGATAACGAAAATATTATGAGTCCTTCTGAAGCGAGGAAAAATTCAATTTTCATATTTGACGATGTGGCATGTGAAAAACAGAGTGTAATGAGAGATTTTTTCGCAATGGGTCGACATAACTTGATCGATTCCTTTTATTTAACGCAAACCTATGCTCACATTCCCAAACATCTTGTACGTGACAATGCGAACATGTTGGTGTTATTCAAACAAGACAATATGAATTTAAAACATATTTATAATGATCACGTCAATACGGATATGTCATTCGAAATATTCTACGATATGTGTTCAGAGTGTTGGACAACAACAAAACATGGATTTTTGGTAATCTGTAAAGATTTTGATTTGAACTGCGGTCGCTATAGGAAGGGATTTGATATTTTTATTGCATTATAGTATTTTTTATTATAAATAATATACCCATACATAAATGTCTTCATTCAGAAAAAACGTTGTTGCCATGGAGCATGATAAAGACCGTGACAAAACAACTATTACGAAAAAATTGGTGCAGGTGCGCAAGAAAATTCGACATAAATTGAATGCTTTAAAATCGGGACGAATTAATATTGAACGAGCCTTACAACCATTACGTCAAATTATTACAAAATCTGTTGAACCATCATCATTATCATCATCATCATCATCATCAACACCATCTTCAACCATCAAACAGGAATATATAAAACAAGAAGATAATAATAATGTTACACCTAAGAAAGAAATGAGAAAAAAAGAAAAAGAAAATAAGAAAACAAAACATGTTGGAACAAGTCCAATACAACAACAACAACAACAGCAACAGAAACAAACGTTTTCTCCAAGAAAAGTACAATTTATAGATGATAGTGTGACATTTACACATACACCTGAATCAGATAATGACGATTATTATGATGATTATAATAATACTATCAACAATGAGGGAAGTTACATTTACGATGATGATAATGATGAAATTGCAAATCCAAATAGTAGATCAATCATTGAATCTATACCTGAAGAATCTTTTATGGAATACTTGGAACAATATCATGAATTACCACAAATTTATATATCTCGATTTATTAGGGACACCAATCATGAATTTGATCATCACTATCTAAGTCACGATCCTCTAACAGATAAATTTAAATTTGGCGATTCAGAAATGGATTTTAAAGGTCCCAATATAACGATTAAGAATAAAATTTATGAAGGGACTCCCGGTCTATATGACTTGATATTTTTAAATAAACCGAAAAACTCTGCTACACCCCAGGATATAAAGAATTTTCAAGAAATACTTTTAGAAACAAATGCTCATAAAAGGAACTTTAAAAAAGACGAGCAAGTGGCTGGACACAGAGGTGACAAATACAAATTTGTAATTAAACCAATGTTAAACGCGTTGGCAGAGGAACAGATTGAAGCAGACAAACAGCACAAAAAGATGAAATTAAGAATGCACCATCATAAAGGAGCAGGATTGGGAGAAGAAAGTAAAAGAAGAATAATAAAAAGAAGAATAAGAAAAGGAAAGGGAATTGGTACTTTAATGCGGTTTAATGAAAAACCCATAGAATATGTACACTGGGATGATCCAAATGAATTGGTGGAAAGATTAAAATTGTTAGTTGCTTCCCAAATGGCTGGAAATAATAATCATACTAACGAAATAAACAGCATAATTGAAGAACTAAAAGAAGCCAATATAATTGAATAAAAATCATTAACATTAAGTCATTTAGAAAATGTCAGTTGATAAGTTTGGACGGCATCAGCTGCAGCTGCAGCTGCAGCAACAGCAGCAACAGCAGACATCGACAATGTTAAGTGAAGATTTTGTTAAATCACTAATTGATGATAAAATTAAAAATTTAACCTTGATTATTGAATCGATTGTTGATAATAAACTAACAACAACAACATCAATACTCGATAAATCCGATGTCGAATCATTAATGGACTCTAAATTGACAAACATTATTCCAAGTCTTGAGAAAATGCTAAAGGATTTACACGATCGTCTAATTGTAATTGAGAAACAACCGAAAATCACAGAATCCTATTCCACTGACTTTATTGCACTCGAGGGAACGTTGACGGCTAACCCTTATAAACAAAATGATTATCACGTTCAGTTAAGTAGCGGTTTGACAGAGTTCAAAGTTCCATTGGATTTAACTATAAAATCAATTGCATTTATATTTTCATCTACACTAACCCTCTACATTGATGGGAAAAAGTTAAACAACCCCCTCATAAATATTATCGGTAAAAAATTTAAAAAAGGACAATCTATCATAATAACACATTCGAAACCAGGTAGCGTAGGTCAAAGATCACTGGTAACTTTGCTTATTAACTTACCCTTAAATAATTAAAAAAATGAAAAAGCAAAAGAAAATTATCAACGACACCGCAGCAGCAGCAGCAGCAGCAACCACAGCCGCAGTTATCAATTACAAACGTGAGATTATTAATGAATTACACAAACCGGCACGGAAAACTTTTAAAAGACGACATGTAATAGTGAAAGGTTTAAATGATTTGTATCAGGCCGATTTGGTGGAAATGATACCGCATGCACGACAAAACAATGGATTTCGCTATATTTTGGTTGTTATCAATGTATTCTCTAAATTTGTATGGGCCGTTCCGGTTAAGAATAAAACCGGCAAAGATGTAACAAAGGCAATGCAAAAAATTCTAATTTCAACAAATAATGTCCCCGTCAATCTACAAACCGACATGGGTAAGGAATTTTATAATAAAGATTTTAAAATGTTAATGAGCAAATTGAAAATTAATCACTATTCAACGTACAGTTCGAAAAAAGCATCGGTAGTCGAATGTGTTAATCGTACATTAAAATCGTTAATATAGAAAGAATTTAGCTTTCAAGGCAACTACAAATGGTTGAAAATTCTACCCGAAATCGTGTTAAAGTACAATTCAACTAAACACACTACAATTGGAATGAAACCGATAGATGTCACAACTAAAAATGAACAGCCACTATTGAAAACTGCATTTAATAAAAATCTATCGCGGAAGTAAATTTAAAGTGGGTGATAAAGTGCGTGTTAGTAAATACCGAGAGGCATTCAACAAGGGCTACACACCGAATTGGTCCAACGAAATTTTCACCGTAGAAAAAGTCAATTTAACCCATCCTACAACGTATATTTTGCAAGACGATCATCAAGATCTAATAATGGGTGGATTTTACGAACACGAATTGCAACTAGCAAAATATCCCGACATTTATCTTGTGGAAAAAGTCCTTAAACGAAAGGGCAATAAGGCCTACGTGAAATGGTTTGGTTTACCGACCAACCAAAACAGTTAATAAAAACGATTTGTTGTAAACACAGAGAGAGAGGGGTGGTGGAAGAAGGGAAGTGGGTGGGGGGGTAATGAAAAAATTAATAATTTTATTTAGATTTATTTCACAGTCTAGTAGCGTCGCTCGTAGAAATAATAGTAATAATAATAATAATAATGATGATGGATAGTGCTGCTGATGCTGATGCTGCTGCTGCTGCTGCTGCTGCTGCTGCTGCTGCTGCTGCTGCTGCTTTTCAAACTTGTGGTGATATTAAAAGTGATGGTATGAGTCAAGGAGGAGGAGGAGGAGGAGGGGGAGAAGGAAAAAGAAGAAAAAGAAGAGGAGATTATGAAAACCTGCAAGATGATGATGGTGATGATAATTATGATCCATCGCAAAATCTTCTTATAAAATCCACTTATGATATCAATCAGACAACTCAAATTACATGTGGATTGAATAAATTCAATAATTTTCGAATTGTTATAGAACTGCAGGATAAATTTAACAGAGATATAAAAATTTCATTTACTGGGATGATCTCATGGAAATATTGTCGGAGGCGATATGTGAAGACTTTATACAACTGAACAACAACAACAACAACAACAACAACATTATGAGAGAATGTTATGTTAACGAAAGCATTTATGTTTGTGTCTCATTAACCAATGATCAACATCATTATCATCATCATAAAAAAATAATTAAAATATGTGAAAAATACAACATATTTTTCGATTTATGTGTGTCAGATGTGAAAAAAATTCTAAGTACATACAAACATCTTGTAGCAAAAAAGGTGAACCTATTAAGAAATCTTAATTTCTACGAATATTATTATAATGTATTACGAAATTTAAATGATCTGTATAAGAATAGTGATGATGGTGGTTGTGATGGTGGTGGTGGTGGTGATGTACCTTGGATTAAGGCATTAGAAGTCTTTTCCAATGTTAATGACAGTCTTGAAAGTTTCTGTTTCACCGAATGTTTGATATTTTTCAAGGATCAAGTACTATTGGATATGGAATATTGTAAATAATTTAAATAAAGATATAAAAAAAACAACAGTGTTTTTATTAACAATTTTATTAATACATACATACATACATATATTATTATTATTATACATGTGTAAAGATATATATAAAAAAAAACAACAGTGTTTTTATTAACAATTTTATTAATATATACATATATTGTTATTATTATTATTATTATACATGTGTTTCTATACTATAATGCCCCCAAGATAGGGTAGCAAAATCATCATCATCAACATTATTATATCTTTTATCATCAAAATATGATAAACCAATTTTTTTCTGTGTAATACTGTAAACATTATGCTTATTTGATCTAATTAAATTTTGATTGATATATAGTTCATTTTTTTTTTTATTTAGACATTCTACATAATCATCAAAAGTTATAGAATTTTTTATAATATTACTTTTAACTCCTTTAGCTTTTTTAACGCATTTAACAGATTTGTTATTACTATTATCATGACAGCAGCAGCTGCTGCTGCTGCTGCTGCTAGTGCTGCTACCTTCAATAAATTTAAATGAATACATTTTAGATCGCAAACCAACGAAATGAGTCATGATGTTTCCATTTAATTCATCCTTCATTAAACCCACCACTTTTTTATTAGTCAAAGGAATATTGTAAACATTGTTTGCATGATAGTCACTGGTATCAAATAAATTTAAATTTAACTTGATAAAATCCTTATAGACATCTTCACATTCAATTCGATATATAAGACTGTCTGTATCGACATATAATAATTTTAAATTATTATTATTAAAATGAGGAATCATTTCCTTATAGTGAAATTCGTAAAGACATACTTTTGATAAGTCTAAAATGGACATGCCAATGTAAAAGGGCTTATTAAATACCACATCTAATTTGTTAAGTTCTATGGCCATTAAATTTTCATGGAAGATGGTGCGACTATGGAAACGGGGGCTACTAATCAAATTTTTGGCACCATAACGACCCTCCCAACATGTAACCAATTTAATATTTCGATATTTTCGTACGTTTTCCATTGTTTTTCCAAACACTGCATTATTCATCAGTTTAAAAAGATCTTTTTCAAAATCGTTTCGAGCTCCCTGTCTAAACATTGTATTTAATTCGATGTACGGTTTTAGCCAACAAGATTGATTAAATTTTAAAATTTTATGAATTTTCTTCAGCACCAGACCAAAACGCATCACTTGCTTTAAATTTCGATAATGAATGACGTAATTCTTCTTAGGAAGTAAAGTGACAAGTAGTTTAGGTAATTTTGAACTTGGTGGTATAAGAGATTGCGGACAAAATGGCAGATCGGAATATGTGTCGTGCAAGTGTTGAGGATAATCCAAATCAACTTCTAAAATATATCCAATATCCGAATCGTCGGCAACTTGTAAAACATCGAAATCACCATTGACATCGATCCATTCGAAATTTCTATAGGGTAAAGGTTGACACATTGCCCAACCATATAAGTTATTTACGTCAAAGTACATCAAAAATTTACTTGGACTCTCTGAATTATAATCTTCATTCATATATTTATTATTAGCAGTCGCATATCTATGAGAACATTGACTGATTCCACCTCTCAACCCCCTCTCCACAAACAACACAGTATCGACATTTTGAATTAATTCCAACGAACATTTAGTATAATATAACATAGCATCCCAGGAATATCCTGGTAATGTATAATAGTGTGCAGGATCCAATTTATAATTTTTATGACAATTATTGCGAAACTCTTCAAATACATCCGTTAATAATAGTACGTCAGTTTTTAAATATAAGTCCGAATACTCACCTAAATTTTTAATGTTAAATGCACGCCAAACGTTTTGACAATGTAGATAATCCTCATTGCTAAATCTATTACAATCGTTTAAGTGGTTTGTAAAATGTTCGATGGATGGTAAATGTTCCATCGACAATTTATTATATGAATCCAAATAGTCATATGGAAAATGACCCTTTTTGTATAACAAATATAAATTTTCATCAGATACATTCGCAAATTCCGTATCTAGAATGGGTTTCGTTTCTAAATTTGATGCCAACTTTGCCAAACTTGTTGACATAAATCTAAATGAATCGATAAATCTAAATCTAATATTTGTATTCTCGTCAACAATTGAAAAAGAAATGTATTTTTCCTTGTTTTTAGGCAACACAGTTATTTTATCAAAATTTACCATTTCTTTTATTATAAAATGTCCATCGTAACCGGATAAGTTGTGAAAGACAACTGGAATCATAAATTTGGTTTTATAATTTAAATTACAATGTTGATGTGCCACACCGCGAAATTTTCCTGTAAAATGACAATGATCTCGAACAACAATTGAATGTTGCATAAAGGGAACTTGACAAATATGACAAATAGAAGATGATGATGATGATGATGATAAATTATTATTGTCGATCATGGGTTCAATATGTATCATTTTTTCCTTTACAAATTGAGAAATTGTTTTCAGTTGGCTATTAAACCAGAGCATACAATCACTCTTGCTACGATAACTTTTATAAAATGATAAACTATCGTCATATGAACACTTAACATAAAATCCTACATTAAACAACTCATGCTTTTGATAACGTCTAGTATTAATCAAATTTTCACCATCATCATTATCATCAGTAAATGGTGAGAGAATTGTTTCGAAATCAGCATAAATAATGAATGGAACTTTTTCCTTATTAATATAATTTCTAAAACTTATATATTTGTAATCTGGAAAACTTATTTTATATTTGTTATTTTTATTACAATATTCAATGTGATCTTTTAATTTATTTGTATTACTAAAATAATTTAAACATCGATCCCAAATGTGCACTTGATTGTGACTATTGGATAATTGACATGATACTAATCTTGAAAGATTTTTAATATAGACATAATGATATCGTAAATCATCATCATCATCATCATCATCATCATCATTATCAATTTCAGATTGATTGTATTTATTGTGAAATATTAATAGATTAACATGTCTATATAATTTTTCTTCAGTCAAACGACACGGAACCACCATCATGGAACTATTTTTTTTCTTACCACCCTCATCCTCATCTAAAGATAATAGATATTTTATTCATTTTTTCAAATTTTTCAATGGCTCTCATTGAAATTGGAAACTCAATGTTAGATAAATTTAAAACTTCATCAAAATGTGGATATGAGGATGTTCTATATGGTTTACCTCGAGGTGGAAACAGAGCTGAAACTATTAACCATGCAAAACAAAATTCATCTGAATTTTGAACATTAATACAAGCTTTTCTATTTTTTATGAATTTAGGTAGTTGCAAAAAGGATGAACCACCATTTCCCATTTCATATTTATTCACATTTATTTCAAGGTTTAAAATCCTATGTAAAGCCCATCCACTATCACGTTCTTGAAACTCTTCTAATTTATTCAAAATTTTATCTACAATATGTTCAACAAACCATTTTTTTAAGTTAGACCCTAAATCCAAAATCTCATTTTTAGTATTGAAATATTTAATTTGACTTTCCCCATTAGAATTAAGAAATGCGCCGCTAAAACAGGAGTTTAATTTTATTATCCTATGTGTTTTAAGCAATTTTTTAATATTACGTCTAAATAAAAGAAAGCTATCATTGAAAAAATGAATAACATCTTTATGTTGCAAATTAATAATAATACCTGTTTGTATGCGAGAATTAAAGCATGTATTTAACGTTTGCCAACAAACACGATTTTTTTTTCTTTTTTATCGCATCTCGTGGCATCATGTTGTTTAAATATCAATTGTTTTTTATATGTTTTCATTAAGTTTATATTAGCATATAACTTTCTTTTTGTGCTAATACTTAAATCTTCTTGTTTTATCGTTTGCAATATTAGTTTAATGTTACTATTAATTATTTTTTTCCATTTTTCAATTTGTGATTTACTCATTATAGTAACTGCATGATTAATTGTATTAACTATTTCATCGCATACATTACTAATTTCACAAATATTATTACAATTATTGGTTATCATATTTTTACAATTAAAAATAAATTAATTTTCTATTATTTCAATATCAACCGTATTGTGAGGCAAGTCTGCTTTATATATAAGTGAATATTTGTCAGGTTTAAATTTGGAGATTTCAGCCTCTACTATGGGTACTAGTCTTTTGGGTAGATAAACTATTTCATCATCCAATTCAACTTGTACTGTTTTTCCATATTTACTGTCCACTATATGCATATCCCTTATAATATATTTTTTTTGTTTTTCCAAACTTCTTATTGGTGAATATTTCTTCAATTGAACCTTCGAATAAATTGCGTTTACATTCATTGTTCTACAAATATTTATTGTAACTAAAGAGACATATAAAACACACAAAAAAAAATAATAAAAAGAAAAAATACTTACATTTTTATGTTTATAACGCAGACAGATACAAACTCAAATACAGACAATTGCAAAATTGTTGTCGATGGATATTTGTTTCTCTTCGAACTGATTCATTTCTAAAAAATGTGTTCAATTTATATCTGCATGCTCCCCCAGATGCTACCTACCGTTTTTTCTTTTTTTAATAAAACCAGATTTTAAAACAGTACACTGCAAGTGCAGCTGCTGTACGATTTATTATTAAGTTATGGATCCAATTTACACTGGTTTTTAATTTTTTTCTTTTTTTGCGGACCATATTTCTATATAAATAGCGAGCCCAGACTTACAGAATTACTATCATAAAAAATATTCACACAGTAAGTGTATGTACATACGTATGTGCTAACCACAACAACAACAGCAGCAACTGCAACCGCAACAACAATAGCAACAGGAACCGCCACAGTAACAGCAACTGCAAACGCAACAACAACAACAGGAACCGCAACAGCAACAGCAACTGTAACTGCAAACGCAACAGGAACCGCAACACCAACAGCAGCAAAATGTATATCAAGTACATTATAGATATGGATGGGTTCAACGTGAATAAAGAGTTTCTTCCCAAAGAATTGGCTATACTAGACACGGATACTGAACGTACGTATTTACATTATTTTAAAGTGGGTTCGTTCAGATCCCTGTCTGATAAAGATCGCCGAACGGCGGTATGGTTAAGGAATCACCTGCATGGATTAGATTTCAAAGATTACAAAGATGATTTGGAATCTAATGAAATTTTTTCTATATTGGAGGACCTTTGCCGTACCGCCGAGTCTGTGAATGGGAAGATAGCTTACAAAGGTGGTACTTGTGAAAAGACTTATTTAAATAAAATAAATTATGAACATCTAAGTTTTAATATTGAGGAATTTGGATGTCCAAAATTAGATATATTAATTAAAAGTTATAATCACAGTGCCACTGTAGCTGCTGATCAAAATTGTTCACGGCACAACCAATTGATTAGAACTAAATCACCTCCCCACTGCCCACAAATGGAGGTGAAATATTTCTACGAATTTCTTAAAAGGAATAATTGGTTGTGCAAAGGAAAAGAATACTCATGATGGTGTAAAGATCTGTGGTGGGGAGAAAACAAAAGTTCAACGAATTCAATAAATACATGATGCTTTATTGATTTTTTTCTCAGTATGTTTTTGATGTATCCTACTACTACTACTACAACTACTGATAGAAGAAAAGAATTGATATTTAAAAGTGAAATACATTTGGGAAAATTGAGAAAACTTCAACAAGACATTAATTTATATGTACTGAAACGTGAGTTGTTGATGAAATTAAGAAACTTAAAATTATAAATTTGTATGATGAACCAAGCAAGCATGGAAACAGTGAGTGAAACGATTCGCAAAATAGAACAACTATTAACGGAGAAAGAAAAATCATTGTGTTACTGTATTAAAAATAAACTGCTTTATATTAAAAAACAACTGGAACATTGTTATGATGATGGGGAGTCATCGGAGCAACAGCATCAACAGAAATTTCACTTTACTGGATGTTGCTGGTCCACTCCAGACGCCATCGACGGTCCCGACACATGCAATTGTTTTCACATAAGGATATGTATTCAAAAAGCCAATGATCTGATCGATCAATATAAATAACTATAACGAAGTAGTAGGACAAGAAATAAACGTATCATTTTAATATCGAGGTCAACTTGTTCTATATGTGTCTGGATCATTGCTCTTAATAAACAGGTGTACGTGCTTCAAGGTACTCCGGTACGTATTAATTTCGCATTCGCAGTCAAATATGCACAACGAGAACAACAGAAGCAGCAGCAGCAGCAGCAGCAGCGACGGTGGTGGTGGTGTTAGTGCATGATAAAGGTGCGTGCGGAAATTATCATGAATATTAGAACTAGAAGCCAAACAAATAAGACTCTTAAAAAGTTAGAAAGGTTTTTAAAAAAATGGAATAGATGTAAAGGAAGGGGAACAGCAGCAACAAGAGCAGCAGATTTTGACAGAAACAACACATGGATGGATGAGTTGGAGGAACTGAAAGAAAAAATAAGTAAAGAAAAATTTGATTATCTTGTAAATTTACCACTGTACTGTTCTTGTGGTTGTGGTCAATTATTAGATACTTGTCAGGAATATATAAGTAATAATAATAATTATAATTATGTACCTTACATTAGTAATGTTGGATTAGTTAATTTTAAAGAATTAATAGACATAAGTGATAGGATTTGGGATAAATATGCAGATTTTTTATGTCAAAGGAAGCATTGAAGGTTGTGTATGTGTGTGTAATTAATAATAATAATAATTGAAATAATTGTATTTAAATAATTGTGTGTGTTTTATTATGCTTTTTTCTTCTCATTCGTCGTTGAGTGGGCGGGGCTTTCTATATAAGTCACACATGTTCAGTGACATCAACTTTTTTGGGGGGATAAGTCACATGTCAAATTATTCACGCATTCCCATTGCTCGACAACTTAACTTTGCAAAATTTCAAGAGTTCTCATTGGCCAGGAATGCAAATAAAACTAATTCCCTATTGGTCTCCATCCACAACAAGTAACACCCCCTTACATCTCATTAGTCTACAACAATAGACCACACCTCCAACAGAGCAGGGGGCGTGGCATCCACACAAAAGGGGAGGGGGCGAGCGCTGTGATTGGTCAGTGGGCCAGAAACCGCTTTGCCCTAACTACCAGAATCCTAACAACCTCACTTGTTCTGAGCATTGCACAGATTATACTTTGTTGTTTGCGACTCTGATTTTATGTATGACAGGAGCCGTCATATTTTCAAGCATGTTCTTACGTCTTGTCATGTGTGACGATGCATAGGAAGCCACTTACCATGGATCATTTTGGCTGGATGTTGCCTCAAACGCAGCAGCATATGATGAACTACTTGATTTTTGTTGAACATTCTTGGTTCTGGATTTGCATTTGAGGACTTTTATGACCTTACTTGTTACAAGTGTAGCACCTTGGACCCTTACTTTGTTTCTGTGGTTGTTTTTAATTTTCTTGATGACTGACAATACTGTTGAGTCACTTTCAGGTTGTTTAACATCTTGTGATAGTTTTGATTTCACAGAAACAGAAGGTATCTTCATGCCGGAGCTTTCAATAGCAATAATCATTGGTTGATAGGATTCTGGTAGACCGGAGAGTAGCACTGTAAATAGCCATTCATCGTCAACTTCGAAACCAATATTTCTGAGCTTGTGAGCGGTACACATTATTTTACTCATATATTTCTCTACGTTTTAACATGCAGTATGTGAAGTATTACAGAGATCATGCAGCAGCCCATCACAGCGTGTCAACCAAGATTTATCCCATACTTATTTTGCAGTACTACTCTCTTGTATGTGCACGTAATTTATTGAGTCAACTAGTAAATTTATCTTAGTTTTTGCCTTTGTGTCTCGTTTTGTGTCCACAATGACACATGTGGGGGGTTTTATGCAGTCCACAACTTCTCTTGCTGTAGATGTGTTTCTATAGCAAATAACCAGGTGACGTAATTATCTCGGCCGGTTAACTCTTCAATTAATGCCAATTGATTGTTTGCTGACAATTTAAGAACCCTTATTCCAAATGTTACGAGAAATCACCTTTCAATTGTCGTATTGACGTTTTAGGTTAACTTTATTACTTTTCTCAGTAAATAAGTCTTTCTGAGCTTAAAAGAATTTATTATTTCTCAAGAAAAATTTATATTTAAGAATTTAGTGTTAAAATTACAACTTAACTGTCCACAGGCGCACAATTCAAATTACAATTTTAACAGTTTATGTGTAGTTTCGGTGCACTCCTACCTGGTCATCGCATCAGTTACAATTGGCATCCCAAGAGGAGATGAAACATTATTTGTTTTAAGTTGTGTCACAATTGTTCATTCTTTATAGTAGTGTAAGCTACATTGCGCTGTAAATTAGATTTTTTTTAGAAGAATCCTTCAAGTAAACTAATTAGGGTTAACAAGACAGCATTAAGTTAACTAAGGAAAGCATATTATCAAATTTAGTACGCTGGGTCAGCTCCTGGAGTAATATTTATACGATACACATTCTCCACATTTTGGCAGATTGAAATAACCTCTTTCCGTAATTCGCCAAAGAGCATTATAGGATCGGATACCGAACAAAATAAAATTACACAAAGATCAGTTGTCAAGATTGTCAAGGAGTTGTCAAAGAATACGAACCGTATTCCATATCAGTCTTCACAATATTGCCAAACTAATTTAAGTGTTTCTTTTCTATGAAAACTTTTTTCTAAATGTTAGTGTATTGACCTTTTTGCTTTAATTCAATTCAAAATACATAAATTTGAACACTGAACAATTTCTAACATTAGCTCAGTCATCTAAATCTTATCAATATTAAAATTTGCCCCAATATATATTATTCTTTTCCTTGAAAAATATTACATTTTACCAGTGTGCGTTTATATTCGGATTCAAACTCAGATAAATAAACTATATGTAGTTTGAGGAGAAAAGACAAGCCAAGTGAAAATCTCAATAAAACCCAAAAGTCTGCCGGCGCTTCAAGAGGCCTTAAGATTAAAATATCGGAACTAGAGGGTGAACTACAACGAATGAAAGTAAGTAATGCAGTAAGCTGTCTGCTAAACTACAGACACCTTCGGTACATCCTGGAAATACTCCTACTTCTAACACCAATCCTTTCTCCCAACTAGCCACCCCACACCTCCAAACCGCAAGTTTTCCACGAAGTGGGTCACGCCTATAAAGGTGATATCGAAATCGTCTGATGATGACGCATCCCTGTGCTCACCGAAAGGACATGAAAGTACTGGAAAGTCTTTATATCCATTAAGGTCAAAAGCCAAAAGTGAATAATTGGAACAGTTTACCAGCATCTGGTTCTGATTTTTATTCCAATCATTGTGCATCAGTGGATATATTTTTAGTAACTGGAGATTGAAACCTGCCCCGAATGAATTGGACTAATGATGAGTATAGTGTTTTCATGAGTTCTGAGGTTTACTCATTAAACTATCACTTGTCATTAGTTGATTGGGATTTACTTTTTAGCAATGTGGATGTTAATGATTGTGAGCACAAATCTTATGAAATTTTATAAAATATGTTCCAACTTGATCTACCTGTAAAAATATTTAAGAACTATGTTTCTTAAGTTGTTCTATAAAGGGCTTATGACATTAACAATTCGTTATTCCTTTGCAGATATTTGAATTTCGTTGTCATAAACAAATTTGAATATTTTTCATAAAATCAAGTAGCACAAAAAGATTTCTTTATTTGGTTACCACCAAACTTTAAACAGTTCATATCGAAACATACCTCTCTTATACATAATTTGTTTTCAGAATAAATTCAATAAATTAAGATTGAAATCTGAAAGTACGATGTAAAAGGCAAATGCTGGAAAGATTCTAGTGGCCCAAGAATTGGATTTAAATGTACGTATAATTTTCATCTGTATTCAAGATTTTTATAATTAATGATATATTTTATGCTAAAACACACACAATTAAATTATTTAATTTAAATAAAAAACAAATAAGCTATTTCGACGATTCGTTGGACATCAGGAATTGACACATTGACAGACTGATTACTATCATATAAATGAAGATGAAATGTGCTATGACAAAGCCACATATCGGGAAATATGAAAAAAAAATCCAAGAAATCAAAAAAAGTACAAGCAAAAATCCCAATAAAGAAGAAAACAGCATTACCAAAAGTTCTACCAAAAAGGCTGAGGACTGGAATGTTCCCGTTGGAGTTCCACATATCTGTCTGTGTATAAAGCAGGTACTTTCATTTTGAGAATTAAGCATGTTTATAATAATTATAATTTTATAATTGTGGCGAAGAAATTTTTCCTATTGTAATCTGTACTCTATGACGGTAAATGCGTTTCCTAAATAATTATGTTGTATATATTATAAATAATTATGTTATATATAGCTGTAAATCTTTCTACTGAAAAATTGGTGGTTGAAAAAATCGACAATGTGTCGAAACCATTTTATAACACCAAACTAAATTTTCGACTTAAGTTAAACTAAGTAATTTTATTTGTAAAGTTAAGTTATATTTAATTATTTGTGAATCTCATTTATAGTCTTCCAGTGTAGGTTGAAATATAAGGATGAGATTGATTCGAAACAGTTCTACCATCAACAATATTATAACAAATCGAAAAATCATCACGATATTCCTTTGCTCTGTCAATTTGCTGACACTGTGGATTAAAACGAATAGAATTATAAGAAAAGATATAACTGAACCACAATTTGGTGAAATACAATATAAGAATCAAATCAAGTTTTGCTTGGGAGAAGACAACTTTTTTGCTAAATTACATACTTCTGACATATGTCATAAGGAAACGTAATCTTAGCAACATAAATGTTATTTTATTTTTTGACAAACAATTGAAACTTGAAATAAATGTCGACGAGAGATCTGCAACTGATTTGATTTCAGTGACTTTCAGGGCACGTAATCTAAACCTTCAGACAGTAAGTTGCTATTTTTGTAACTGTTTAAATATTTCACCTTTTTAAATCAACAGTAAATTCACGTAGGTGATTCTCTCAGCTTGAATAACTGAGCGACAGATATCAACACTGAAATTTTCTTTTTCAACATTGGTTATCACCCTCAAATGATATACTAATCTTTCCATATTTGATAATTTTATATCGCAAATTATTTAGATTCCTCATGTCTGGATGACAAATTCAAATAATATCAACACAACTTATAAACCAAATCATAAAATAGTAATTTCTATTTTACAATTTTCTGCGTAAATATTGATTTGCAATCTTCGTTCGGTTGAAACTTATAATTAATGGCTTTATCATTTGCAGTTCTGCTAAAATTCACTACTCTTCATCTACTTTGGTGCATATATATTTTTGGTGTCTCCATATTTTCTTGACAGTATGCGTGTTTTGGCAACACACTGACAACATCGAGAACTAAAGATGGAGTATTTTCGTTCTGCTTATTCGCGATACTGATCATAGAATGAAGGTATTTTATACTACCAAACATCGCGGACCCTTGTATCCTATTAAGCAGTATTCTTCTAAAATATCTATAATAATAATAATAATAATAATAATAATAATAATAATAATAATATCATAATTGAAATGAAAGTTTATGCTCTTATAGACATTCAAGAAGTGAGACACAATTTACTTGCTTTACCTATATGCTCCATACTTGCTTTAAAAATATCTTAAAATCGTGGTAGTAACTCTCCATATGCGTTGGGATGTACATGGAGTTCTTAGGATGCTTTATTTAAATTTGCCATCTGTAAAAAGAAATAATTTTTGAGGGTATTGCAAAAATTATCTTCAAAAATTTATTGAATATATCATATTGTAGAAGAGATTGAAAAACACAGTGACCAAAGGTTTTTTTGAAAGAAGGAAAATAACGGAGCGATTTTTAATTAGGGATGACTCAATTTGATTATACGTCGATGTAGTGCACTGATTCAGTTAACCAAAGGGGCGGTATATATAACACGATATTGTACACTAAATACTCTCTGTACTATGTAATATTGTATAACTTTGATTAACTTTTGATATATATACAAATCGGAATTCTTTTTTACAGTTTTTAAAACATCTTGGTGTTTTGATAATATATCATATGCCTAACTTTACTTAAATGAATTTTAATATGATTGGTAATATTTTGATTCAGCAAAATTAAAGCCCACGGGAATTTTTCATGTGACTTGATTTTCGAGAATTTCATGACGAATTAACACTATTTGAAATCAGAGCTCTAAAATAGATATATTTTGTTATTAGTGTAACTGTTCCAATATGATTGAATAAATGCAACAAATTATGTAGCTAAGGGAAATCAAATTTAAAAAACAATACAACACTTATTGTAAATTAGCAACTGTTATTTACAATTGTTCCTACAACTTAATTTGAAATATTAACAATTTCAACATTCAAGAGATGCTGTGAAACTTGAGAACACTAGGTATCTCATCATTCAAAAACTCAACAACTACAAACACGCCATCAATTTATTTCAGATGTAATTCATAACACATAATTTCTTAAAAGAGTCAAATTTGATGATTAACATCAATGGATTGAATTTCAATGGAAAATGTGTAGGGTTTAACATAATGGTTAAGGCTTGAGTAATACCATATGGAATAAATAATGAAATTATTTACTAACAATTTCTTAAAACAGGAGAATAAGTTTTTGAGAACTCTGGTCCTGTACGTTTGTTTTGTAAACTAACTGACAACTGATATTTCAGTTATTTCATTTTGCTTGTTGGTCGATTTTATATTGGCGATACCAAATATAGAAAGATGATTCTAAATTGTCGAGATATTCTGAACACAGGATTCTATAATAATAATGGAGGAGCTATCCTTCTGTGACAGTTAACAGTGAAACATTCTTCTGATACAATTTAATTTACAATGCGAAAAAACATCTTATTATTGAAAATAAAGCTTACGCTATAACAGGGTCAAGAATTGAGACACAATATTCTTAGAAAAGCATTTATTTGGAATACCGATCAGACATGTGTCAGATGATGATATTCTTCCAGGTAAATAGAAAGGAAGAAGAACTGCCTTCGTTGCTATTGAACCCAGATTATGTACAAAACTATTTTTTGGTAAATTTACCTTCTAAACTTGTTCATTTAGTTATTGCGAAGAGCTCAAAAAACTTTTATTTATCTTCTAAAGGGTTCTTATCCCATCAAATAACATTCGCAAAGTTCAATTTATATTGTGCATAACAATCTTCAAGTTTTGATTCACCACCACGATTTGAACTTTATTTTAAAGCAAGTATGGAGCATGTAGGTAAAGTAAATTGTGTTTCACCTCTTGAATGTTTATAAAGATTTTTTAGAAAAATACTAATTAATAGGATCCCGAGTTCCTAGAATCGCGATTATAAATCAGCAACTAAGGCCAAGTTGTCCAATTTGTCAGCTCTCAAGAAAACGTGGAGACACTTAAAATATATATGCACAAACGTAGATGAAAATTTCAACAAAATTACAAATGATAGAGCTATTAATTATAAATTTCATCTGAACAAAGATTGCAAATCAGCAAATTGTAAAGTAGAAATCACTTTTTCATGATTTTGTTAATAAAATGTGCTGACATTATTTGAAGTTGTCATCTAGAGATGAGGAATCTAATTAAATTTTGACATAAAATTAGCAAATTTGGAAAGATTGGTATCTTAGTGTTATTTGAGGGTAATAATTCAACCAAACGTGATAGAAAAATTTCAGTACCTAGTTGAAATTTGCCGCTCACAAATTCTTGCTTAAAGAATCAACTAGGTGAATTATCTTTTGATTTAAAAAGGTGAAATATTTAAACATTTACAATAATAGCAACCTACTGTCTGAAGGTTTCGATTACGAGTCACTGAAATCAAATCAGTTGCAGATCTCTCATCGACATTTATTTTGAATCAAAGAAATACTGTCTGTGATTCTGCAGATAATTAACATGTGAATAGAAATTGTTTTTGTTAACATTGTTAACTTTATACTTAAATGCCGATATATATTTTGTTGCTAAGAGAGGTGAGGGATGTCGTCTTTCAAGTAAATTTGATTTGATCTTACATTGTATTAATATTACATCAAGTTGTGGTTCAGTTATATTTTTTGGTATAATTCTATTCGTTTGAATCCACAGTGTCAACAAATTGATAGAGCTAAGAAATATTGAGATGAGATGAGTTATACTATATGGTAGAACTGTTCCGAATCAAATTCATCCTTATATTTCAACCCACACTAAATGACTATAAATGTGATTCCCAAATATTTATATATAATATAACTTTCCAAATAAAACTACTTTGTGTACCTTTAAGTTATGTGGTTAATTTAATATAAGTTTGGTTGTTAATAAATGGTTTCGACCCATTGTCGATTTTTTTAACCTTCAGCTATTCAGTGGAGGTACTGAGTTATATGGAACATATTTTTTTAGGAAACACATTTAGTGATTACAGTACAGATTAAAATTTAAGGAAAAATTACTTCGGCACTAATCTAAAATTATAATTGCTATAAACAAGCTTCATTCTCAGATGATAGATGAGTTGAAACCTAGATCCAAACTATGGAAACATTTCCATAAAATGAAAGTACTTGCTATATACAGAGATAGATATGTGGAACTCCAACGGATA
Organism: Aethina tumida; assembly: GCF_024364675.1. Classification (NCBI taxonomy): domain Eukaryota; kingdom Metazoa; phylum Arthropoda; class Insecta; order Coleoptera; family Nitidulidae; genus Aethina; species Aethina tumida. The sequence goes on along the minus strand of NC_065435.1, from coordinate 25,996,029 downwards.
CATTCCAGCCTTTTTGGTAGAACTTTTGAATACGGTTTCTTGGTAATGATGTTTTCTTCTTTATTGTAATTTTTTTTTTGTACTCTTTTCAGATTTCTTGGATTTTTATTCATATTTCATAGCCTCAGAGAAAATATTTGCCGACGTCGTCAAGTTTTGTCGTGGCTCATTTCATCTTCATTTATATGATGGTAATCAGCCTTTCCATGTGAACGTAACTCGTCGTGCCCAACGAATCATCGAAATACTTTAAAAAAGATATATAAAATTAATATTAAAGATTAATTTTATTATATATACCAATTTTATATGTTTTTCATTTAAATTATATAATTTAATTGTGTGTTTTAACATAAAATATGTCATTAATTATAAAAATCTTGAATACAGATGAAAATTATACTTACATTTAAATCCAATTCTTGGGCCACTAGAATCTTTCCACCATTTGCTTTTTCATCGATCGATTTCAATCTTAATTTATTCTGAAAACAAATTAATTAGGTATTAATGTGTTGTTTTAAGGAGCGTCATATACATGAAAGTTCTTATTCTTTGTTTAGTTGGGATTCCTGTAAGTAAATTAATGAATTTAGACAAAAATATTACCTAAAAATAACAGTTTGATACGACCTGTTTCATTTCTAGCATTACTATACACAAGTATTTCTTCCGATTATCATTTCCAATGAGGCAGGGACTCATTAATAAAAGCGAGAATATTTAACTAATAATTTTGAATTGAAGCGTAGGAGCAACTTCAGAGAAATGTGGTTCGTATGAAATGTTTGAACTGATTAAAGTTTGGAGGTAAACAAGTAAAGAAAACTTTTTGGTCTACCTGATTTTATGAACAAAATTGAAATTTGTTTATGGGAACGGAATTCAAATGTCTACAAATGAATAACGAATAGTTAATTTTATAAGCTCTTTAGAGAACAACTTAGGAAACTTAGTCTTAATTTTTTTACATGTAGATAAAATAGGAACATATTGTATAAAATTTCATAAGACACAATCAACCAATGATAATTGATAGTGTAAACCTCAGTACTCATGCAAACACTATACTTACTCATCATTGGTCCAATTCACTCGAGGCAAGTTATGTTAGAATATCTAGACATCGTGTATAACGGTTGTGATGACAACGGAGAATAAAAACAATAGAAGAGCGTAGTTATAGAAACAGAATTAAGTTGTAAGAGCAGAGTTAGTTGTATACAGCCCACCAATGTTGTAAGATAGTCAATAAGCGTTTTACTGAGTACCTTGCATTATCATTCCACGTCGCCTTGTAAGCAGGCATGTTCTAACTATTAACTTTTGTGTTTTGACCTTAATGGAAACAAATACTTCCAGTGCTTCCATGTCCTTTCGGTGAGCACAGGGGTGCGTCGTCAGGATTTCGAGAACACCTCCATAGGCAGACAGCTTACTGCATTACTTACTTTCATTCGTTGTAATTCACCCTCTAGTTCCGAGATTTTAATCTTAACGTCTAGTTTTCGGGTACCTCTTGGCTTATCTTTTTCGTGGACTCTACACATGGTTTATTGGTTTAGTAACCGAGGTTACCAACCAAATTAACAACTCTTCTCTTTTGTCTGAATATGGCAACTCTTATAACTAAATTCAAACAGAAGTACGAACGTTATGTCTAACTCCATTTGGGGGTCTGATGTCGGTGTGGCGCTTTGCCGAATTTTGCTGTTGTTACTTACTTTAGATAGTTAAGTCTTTCGGAACTTGGAACGGAGTCGTGCTCAGGGTTTACCGGGCGGTTGACCTTTCTTTCTGCCAATAGAACCTGGATTTGAACCGCCTTTTCCTTTCCATCTTTCAAGGTTTTTGTCTCTTAGTAGGAACTTCTTGTAGAACGGAACTGGCGATGTGCCGTCCGGTTTCAATAGGATTCGGAACCACTCGACTTTTGCAGGTACACTTGCTGTTTTCCCATTTCATTATCGCTAATTCGGTTATTAAACTGTTTATAGTACGAAAACAAAAATTTAATTCAGTTGTTTCTTGAATTGGTAACCAAGGTTACCAGACAAGTAAACAAATTTTTCATTTGTCTGAATTTGGTAACTAACTAAATTCAGACAAAAAGGGACACTAAATAAAAACAAAAATATCACTACAAACACTTTTGAAAACTGAGGTCTGAGTGTGATGAGATTAAACGCGATGTTACAAGAACACTAAACGTTTATTATATTATTACAAAGTGTGCACTCGGCTAGAAACGTCAAAGACTAAAAACTAAGAACTAAAAACCCTGCGTAGCATGACGCTTGCGTTAGGGCATCTATACAGAGGGCTTCCAAGTATCAATGTGCAATTTCATTCCTTAACAAACTCTTTTCCGTAGTTGCCACTCAAATTTGGATAAATGACGATTGTTACCGCTGCCATTGGTAACGACAGAAAGGTCTCTTATTGTTAGCGACTTTTGTCAATTGTTCAAAGTGCAACCAGAGAATATTGTTGATAGTAACAATTTTTGTTTGAGTTGTTCGTCCTTCCTCTGTCTGAATTTAGTTATAATAGATACCATAATCGAAAGAGAAGAGTTGTTAACGCTAATCCCAAATCTTTATCCCAACCAGCCACCCCCACTCCTGCAAAGTCTTCCAGCTCCAAAACTCAGGAACTCGGTCACCCCCAAGGAGGTGATGTCGAAATTGTCTAACTACAATGCACCAGTTATGGTTCAGTGTTCAAATTTATGTATATGGAATTGTATTAAAGTATTTTAGACCAAGTACACTAAGAATTGGAAGAGACTTCTCATAGAGAAGAAACTTTTAAATTGGTTTGGGAGAAAACAGCGCTAATGATTAGCCGTCTCAGATCTCAGTTTCGGTTAATATTTTTTGACAGCTCATTGACAATCTTGGCAACTGATCTTTGTGCAATTTCATTTCGTTTGGTGTCCAATAAAATAATGCTCTTTGGCGAATTACTGAGAGAGGTTATTTCAATTTGCCAAAATATGCGGAAAGTAGGAAGGTCCTAATTATGTGATGTGAATTTATAAGTTTAACAATATTGAAAAAAAGCAGCTAAAAAAGATGTTTAAGTATTATTATTATCTTATCAAAGAAATAAAATTTCGCCTTCATTACTGTTGAAACCTGAATATGTACAAAATATCATTTGATTTCAAAACTGATCTTGAACACTTATTTGGTAACTTTTTACAATTTCGTCAGTGAAAAGACAAAAACAACAAAAGAAATAAGTATTTACACTTCGTTAGCTGTTTGTTTCACTTTTTAGCCTTCAATGCAGACACAAATCTAATATTTTTGTTTATATTCAAAACGTAATTATAATTTTGTCCAGATTGATGTAAATCTTCTGCGACCAACCTTCTTATTTATAACCTCTCGACAGTTGGTGCTCTTGATAATCATTTACAGGTTGATGTTGTTTATACAGACATTTAAAAGGCATTTGATAGAATCTGCCATGATTTATTGTTTGCTACACTAAATGGGCTGGATTTGACAAGTAATTTTTCCACTGTAAATAATCATAACGATTGTAATGTAAAGTGATTTGTTTTTATAAAAAAATTAATCAACACCATATTCGCAAGTTATACTTTAGATAAAAGATTTTAATATAATGTGTTTGAAATTTAAAAATGAGTAATAGACTGGGCGGTAGTTTTTCTAGAAAAGTTGGTTCGGCTCAAGCTAAAATGACTTTGGGTAAATGTAAAAGAAAAGCTGGAGCATATCTTGATGCGTTTGCCCACACATTAAAGTAGCTTTTTACACAAATACTGCTGTAGGATCCCAGGTTCTGCGATGTTTTGTCGTATAAAATATCCTCTTTCCATAATCGGTATCGCGATTATAAGTACAGCAATTAAGCAGAACGAAATACTCTCACATTAGCTGTCAAAATTCCCAGAGTTGTCAAAACGTGCGGACTCCTTAGGAACTCGTTAGGAATATTTAAACAATTACAATAATGGCAACTTGATGCCATTATTGTGGAGATGTCGATTACTGTTCCTGTAAGTCACGGAAATCAAATTAGTTGCAGATCTATCGTCGACATACAAAAACTGTCTGTGATTCTGATAGATAATTAACATGTGAAAAGAAATTGTTTTTGTTAACTTTGTTAACTTTATATTTCCATTAGAATAGATTGCTGCTAAGAGAAGTTCCAACTATTATAATTTAGTGTGAATATGTGATACGGACGACGTGAGGGATGAAATTGAAAACAGGATAACTAGATGTATATACACATAAATAAAATTTTAATTAATTAGTAATTACAAAACTAAACGAACATTTGGGAGTGGGTGTTGGACTGAGTGACATTTTACGAACTTTCAAGTTTCAATAGCAACGAAGGAATTTTGTTTATCAAATAAAAGAAAATAACATTTATGTTGCTAAGATTACGATTCCTTGTGACATATGCCAGACCTTAAAATATAAACAAAACATCCAATGTCCAATTGAACTTTATTCGAAATATGTAATTTAGAAAAAAGTTGTCTTCTTTCAAGTAAATTTGATTTGTTTCTTCCATTTCTTCTTTTATTGATGATCCTTGGTCCTGGATTTGCATTTGAGGACTTTTATGACCTTACTTTTTACAAGTGTAGCACCCTTACTTACTTTGTTTCTTGTGGTTGGTATTGTTGACTGAGAATACTGTTGAGTCACTTTCAGGTTGTTTAACATCTTGTGATAGTTTTGATTTCACAGAAATTGAAGTTATCTTCATGCCGGAGCTTTCAATAGCAATAATCATAGGTTGATAGGAGGACTCTGGTAGACCGGAGAGTAGCAATGTAACTAGCCATTCATCGTCAACTGCGAAACCGATGTTTCTGAGCTTGTGAGCAGTACACATAATTTTGCTCACATATTTCTCTACGTTTTGACATAGAGTAAGTGAAATATTATAGAGATCACGCAGCAGCCCATCACAGCGTGTCAACAAAGAGTCATCAAATACTTATGAAAACGTATCCCATACTTCTTTTGCAGTACTACTCTCTTGCATGTGCACGTAATTTATTTAAACTAGTAAATTTATCTTAGTTTTTGCCTTTGTGTCTCGTTTTGTGTCCACAATGACACATGTGGTGGGGTCTATGCAGTTCCACAACTCCTCTTGCTGTAGGTATGTTTTTAGAGCAAATCGCCACGTTACGTAATTATCTCGGCCGGTTAACTTTTCAATTAATGCCAATTGATTGTTTGCTGACAATTTAAGAACCCTTATTCCAGATGTTACGAGAAAACACTTTTCAATTGTCGTATTGACGTTTTAGGTTAACTTCATTACTTTTCTCAGTAAGTAAGCCATTCTGGGCTTCCCTGGGCTTTTCTGGCTCCATAACCTGTTAATTTTTCTTAAAAGAATTTATTATTTCAGGAGAAAAACTTATATTTAAGAATTTAGTGTTAAAATTACAACTTAACAGTCTACAGGCGCACAATTCAAATTACAATTTTAACAGTTTATGTGTAGTTTCAGTACACTCCTACAGGTCATCGCATCAGTCATAATTGGATTCCCAAGAGAAAATGAAACATTATTTGTTTTAAGTTGTGTTATAATTTTTCATTCTTTATAATAGCCTAAGCTACATTGCGCTGTAAATTGAGAAGAATGTTTCAGGTAAACTACTTTGGGTTAACAAGACAGCATTAAATTAACTGAGGCAGACTGAAATATCCTCTTTCTATAATTCGCCAAAGAGCATTATAGGATCGGACACCAAACAAAACAAAATTACACAAAGATCAGTTGTCAAGATTGTCAGTGAGTTGTCAAAAAATACGAGCCGAAACTGAGACTGAGACGACTAGCCATTAGTGCTACCAAATAATTCCATTCAATTAGAAACGTTAAATAATTACTTTAATAACAAGGAGTTTATTTTCTATGAGAAGGCTCTTCTAATTCTTAGGGTACTTGGTCTAAAATACTTTAATACAATTCAATATACATAAATTTCAACACTGAACCATAAATGGTGGGGTGCGTCGTAGTTACACAATTTTGACATCACCTCCTTGGGGGTGACCGAGTTCCAAGAAGTTTTCTGAGTTTTGGTGGCTAGTTGGGACAAAGATTTGGGATTAGCGTTAGGAGTAGGGGTACAATCAGAGTTTACCGATAGCATCCCTAGTTTAGACGACAAAGCTGTGTAAGCACTCTTTCACTCTCTGTATCTCACCTTCACTTAGCTTTTCTTTTTTCCGGACCCTACACATAGTTTATTGGTTTAGTAACCGAGGTTACAAGCCAAATTAACAACTCTTCTCTTTCGATTATGGTAACTTTTATAACTAAATTCTGACAGAAGAAGGACGAACAACTCAAACAAAAATTGTTACTATCAACAATATTCCCTGGTTGCTACCTTGCCCACACTTTGAATAATTGACAAAAGTCGCTAACAATAAGAGACTTTTCTGTAGTTATCAATGGCAGAGGTAACGATCGTCATTTAACCAAGTTTCGGTAGCAACTGCGGAAAAGTGTTGGTAGTGACATTTTCGTTTTTATTTAGTGACCCTATTAAAGTTCCTATTAAAAGACAAGAACAGTGAAATAAGAAAAGGAAAAGGAGGCTCAAATACAGGTTCTATTGGCAGAAAGGAAGGCGGTACCACATCCAATGACACAGCTAATTATTGTAAAGCCGGTTACATTAGAGTATATTAGAGTACCAATTAATTCTCTGTATCGTGTGAGGTCTTTGAATGGTTTTAAATCTCTGTTAAATTTTAAGTTGCAGTCATACAGTGTTTTAATTGGATTGCAATCCACCATTCTGAATTTCTCTAAAACATATTTTTTTTGTTTAAGTGTTACTCCTTTCTTACTTTGGTTAATTTCTATTCTAAAGAAAAACCTAGCAATCTTTGATCTTCAATTTCTCAGCTAATACTCTTTTAATTTCATTACCAGTTAGTTTTTTGAGAGCTCTTTTGTACTCCTTAAATTTTTCAAAAACTTCTCTCTTTGACTTAAGGAAAAAATCTGGAACCACCTATTATAATCATCTATTGATGTAAGAAGATATCTTGATCCACCGCTGAATCTGACTCGCATTGGTCCGCAGATATCTGAATGAACAATATTCAGTAACTACTTACTTCTTCCTTCTCTGTCAGTAAAGGGTTTCCTTGCTTGCTTACCTCGTTGACATTGTCACACCACATGGGTAATTTATCATTATCCAATTTATTACCGTGTACCAGTCGCTTTCTGTACAAATCCTGTACGCCTTTGCAATGTAAGTACTGTAGTTGTCTATGCCACAGGAAATTAATAGTTAAATATTCTCTCTTTATTAATGAGGTTCTGTTAGAGCATTTGTCAACATTGGCAACGTCTAATGCGCAACCCCCTCCCCTTAGTTAGTTAGGGTGAATTAGCTTTAAGTTACTTACTTTTAAGTCAGCTCGAGAGCAACACACAACGTTCAGATGCTCTGAGCAATATAAACAGAAAAATCACAAACTTGGCAGTTTTACTAGTCCAGCACATACAAAACATTGGTCCTTCGAGCCGGATTTACGTGTACAAGATTAGCAAGAAGCAAGGGCGAACGGAAAACACCTGTTCAACACACAGAAGAATACGTGGCGATAAGTTTCGTCGTACCGAAAACAGCAATTAGTGTTCAATTGGCAACGGTTCCAGTTGAAATAACCAGTGCAGGCAAGTCAAGTTTGGATTTGGCATCGATTCCAGAAGAATTGCAGCAAAAGGAAGTCTAATCAACAACTATAGCAACATCAAGGTCATTTCAAAAACATACCAGGGTTTCAAGTCAAAAGGGCCTGCATTGCACGTGTCCACAACCATTGGTTTCAAGTCGAAAGGCCTGCGTAACACGTGTCTACAACCACTTGAGTCTTTGTTTCCCATCTACTACCTGCATGCACATTTGCCAATTTAAAAAATTCTTTACATTTGAAAAACAAAATGATCACAATGTCTACTGAAAGCATTAAGAAATTACAATGTAAACGTCGTACAATCAAAGGCAAGCTGACCAGGTTGCAAAATTACGTAAACTCTATAGACACCGCAATCATTAATGACGAATTAATAGCACAATTAAGAATTCGTTTGGAAAAACATTCGTGTATATTAGATGAATTTTCTTCCATTTGTACAGAAATATACTACCTCGAAGATAATGAGGATAGTTCTGAATTGGCGGAGTTTGAAGATTCATTCTATGACGTTACAACAAAAATTACTAGATTAATCAACGATTATACCATAAATAATCAAACACAATCGAATACGTCATCATCAGATACAGTCGCGAGCAATCCAATTACAGGTATAAAATTGCCTACAATAAATCTACCTTGTTTTAAGGGCCACTATGACGGTTGGCTAGAATTTCGCGATGCATTTAAGTCATTGATACATGCAAATCAATCTTTGTCCGACGTTCAAAAACTTTATTATTTGCGCTCGTGTCTTCAAGGGGATGCTGCTCGAGTCCATTGAAATTACTGCATATAATTATGATATTACTTGGCAATTGTTAGAAGATAGGTTCGAGAACAAGTCCCTAATAATTCACAATCATATTAAAGCCATTTTCGATCATCCAAATGTAACAAAGGAATCACATGTTCAATTGCGAGATCTCTGCGACTCTGTGACAAAAAACTTGCGTGCTCTAAAATCTTTGGGCGAGCCGACAGATACCTGGGATACTCTTATAATTTACATAATCGCAACCAAAATGGACGATATTACCCTACGCGAATGGGAGATCGTCAACAACAACTCACAAATTACAAACATGGCGGATATGTATAAATTTCTAAAAGGGCGTTGTGAGCTTTTAGAGAAACTGGAACATGAAAGGTCTAAAAAGCCAAAGAACAAACCATTCAAATCAAGCGCATATGCCACTGTGTCTGTCAAGGTCAGTGGTTATTATTGTAAAAAGGATCATGCAATTTACAACTGTAATAAATTTAAAGGGCTCTCAATAAATGACCGTATCTCAGAAACTAAAAGGCTTAAGCTGTGTCTAAACTGTTTAAGACAGGGACACAACACAAAAACATGCCATTCATTTAGTTGTCGAAAATGTGGCAAAAGGCATAATACCTTACTACATATTGAGACACATGTTGGCAGTGAAATTGTCACTGACACTGAAGTGCCAGTTACCATTGTCAATCACTCGGTGGCAAATGAACAAAGGCAAGTCTACTTGTCAACAGTCTTAATTCATGTAACAGATGCACAAGGCAACAATCAAGTTCTACGTGCACTACTTGACAACGGGTCCCAAAGTTCATTTGTGACTGAAAGGGCTGTTAAAATGTTAAATTTAAATAAACACAAAACCCAATTTAAAATTTCTGGTGTTGGTCAAACTATATCGGAGATTCAATATCAAACAATACTCGACATTTCTTCTGTTCAAGGTTCATTCAAAACATGCGTTTCATGTTTAATTATGAATAAGATCACAGAACCCATACCTTCTACTACAATGCCAAAATATAACTTTACACTTCCAAGTCGTATTACTTTGGCAGATCCTACTTTCAATATATGCAATGATATCGACATCCTGTTGGGTGCCGACATATTTTGGAAGGTTGTACTGCCTGAGCGTGTTTCACTGGGAAAACATAATCCTATGCTGCAAAATACGACCTTTGGGTGGATCGTTATAGGAGGTTGGAGTAAACGGAATCAGAGGCATTCAGTCAATTGTTTAGTCGTAAACAAAACTGATGAAATCGTGAAGCGTTTTTGGGAAATAGAGGAAATAGGTGTTTCGTATCAAATATTTAATGAAAGGGAACAGTTTTGCGAGAATCATTTTAAAGATCATTCATTATGAGCGCGACTCGTCTGGCAGATTCATTGTACGAATTCCGTTTAACGACAAAAAAGGTCAGCTAGGCGAATCAAGGCAAGGAGCATTAAATAGATTTCAGTCGCTAGAAAGAAAATTAGCGAAAAATAGCCATTTAAAACAAAGTTACGATGAATTCATGCAAGAATATATCGACCTAGGACACATGAAACAAGTCGAGGATGTAGGTGATGAGAAGATTGGTACTCAATATTATTTACCTCATCATGCGGGTTTAAAAGAATCAAGTTTGACAACAAAAATACGTGTTGTATTTGATGCGTCGGCCAAGACAAGTAGCGGTCTTTCGCTAAATGATGTTCAATGCAGCGGCCCGACCATACAAAATGAGTTGTTTTCCATACTATTGAGATTCCGAATTAATCAATATGTTCTCACAGGAGATATATCAAAAATGTATCGTCAAGTTCTGGTTCATTTTGATGAACGATGCATGCAAAGAATATTTTGGAGATTCAACAAAAATGAAGCAATACAAACCTATGAGCTGGCAACCGTAACTTACGGCACAGCATCAGCACCATTCTTAAGTGTTAGATGTTTGAAACAATTAGCTATGGATCACTCAACAGAGTTTCCCGAAATTAGCAGGTTCATTGAGAATGATTTCTATGTAGACGATGTGATTACGGGTGCTAATTCAAAGGCAGAGTTACTGCGCATTCAGCGAGAACTGTCAAACACCTTACAACGGGGCAAGTTCGAACTGCGCAAATGGTTGTGTAATGATTCAGAATTGTTATCTAAATTTCAAGTAAATAACAATTTAAATGTTGGATTAATTCATTTGGGACCAAATGACAATAATAAGGCGCTTGGTATACTATGGAATGCTTGTAACGACATTATTCAATTTGAAACAAGTCAGCTTAAATATTCTCAACAATTTCCAACCAAACGTTTCATTTTGTCAACAATAGGTCAAATATTTGATCCTTTGGGATTGATTGCACCTGTCACAATTTTGGGAAAAATCCTTATTCAAAAATTGTGGTTACAAAAACTAGATTGGTATGATCCCATATCTGTTCATTTATCCAGTCTATGGTCAGAATTTGTAAATAATATTCAAAATTTGAATAACTTGAAGATTGATCGGTTTGTGTTGAAGCCAGAGTACGAGGAATGTGAGCTCCACGGTTTTGCAGACGCGTCTGAAGCGGCTTACGGTGCCTGTATTTACCTACGATGTAAGGTTAAAAATCAGTACTTTGTTCAAATGCTTTGTTCCAAATCAAAGGTTGCGCCAATTAAACAGGTATCATTGTCAAGGCTTGAATTATGCGCTGCAACATTACTCGCAAAATTAACAGACAAGGTACGACGATCAATCAGACTCAACATTCAAGCACAATTATTTTGGTCAGATTCCACGATTGTTCTTTGTTGGATACGAGGTTGTCCATCGCGTTGGAAAACCTTTGTTGCAAATCGCGTGGGTGTGATTCAGTCACTTACAAAACAAGAACAATGGAATCATGTAAGGTCTCAGTTAACTCCTGCAGATTTATTATCACGAGGTACGAATGCAGATGTTTTAAAAACCTCCACGTTTTGGTCAAATGGCCCACAGTGGCTCATTAAAGATAAGTCAGAATGGCCAGAATTTACGGAATCTGAACCGAATATAATTCCGGAGCAAAAAACTGTTTGTTTGCAAACAACCATTACAGACGAATCCATCTTTATACGATATTCGTCGATAACAAAATTAAAGCGCGTTGTTGCATACATGTTAAGATTTATTTCAAATTGTAAAGAAAAAAAACTATCTGGCCCTCTGAGCTGTACCGAATTAAAAAATTCTATGGTAGTTTTGCTACGTGTAATGCAACAAACTACATTTGTTACTGAGTATAATGATTTGGTAAATAAAAGGCCAATTAATAAAAAAAGCAGACTATTGTCTTTAAATCCGTTTATTGATAACGACAATTTAATACGTGTGGGTGGTCGATTAGTTAACGGTGATTATAATTTTAACAAAAAACATCCTGTCATCTTACCAAAGAGTCATGTTTTAACAGAATTGGTCCTCAGAAATGAGCATGTCAGACTGTTACATTGCGGACCTCAACAATTATTATATTCCGTACGGGATAATTATTGGCCAATCTCAGGTTGCACCGTATGTCGAGGAATAATTCGGAAATGTATTCGATGTTTTAAGGCTAAGCCAACGAATACGGAATATTTGATGGGTAATCTGCCTGAATGCCGCGTTAATCAGTTCAATCCTTTCACAAATGTTGGTTTGGATTACGCAGGGCCATTTTTGTTGAAAGATAGAATAACAAGAGGTGCAAAAATCATAAAGGCTTATGTTTGTGTCTTCATTTGCATGGCTTCAAAGGCTATCCATTTAGAATTATTAACTAATTTGAGCACAGAGGCATTTTTACAAATGTTAAAAAGGTTCATCGCTAGACGAGGTTTGCCCTCCAACATATATTCCGACAATGCCACCACCTTTGTTGGTGCAGACTCCGCATTGAAAGAAGAATTTCTGTTTGTTGACACTAACGTAGATAATGTTAATCAATTCTTGAATAAAGAAGGTATTACGTGGCATTTCATTCCTGTGCGATCACCTAATTTTGGAGGTATATGGGAAGCTGGTGTTAAAAGCTTTAAACATCACTTGAGGCGAATATTAGGCAATGATAAGTTTACGTTTGAAGAGTTTTATACGGTAATGTCACAGATTGAAGCAGTTTTCAACTCGCGTCCAATAAGTCCATTATCAACAAATCCAGATGATTTATCTCCGTTAACGCCGGGTCATTTTCTAATTGGCAAATGTTTAACTTCAATTCCTGAACCTGTCCTTTCCCACATTCCTGTCAACCGACTCAATAATTACCAACGACTGGATCAACTGAAACACCACTTTTGGCAACGTTGGCAAAAAGAGTACGTGTCCGAACTCCAAGCCAGGTTGAAATGGAAACAAGCGGGTCAACACATCCTCAAACCAGGACATCTTGTCATCATTAAGGACGACCAACTGCCCCCTCTACAGTGGCGTATGGGACGCATTCTTGAGTTACATCCTGGTGAAGATGGAGAAGTGCGTGTAGTGAGTGTAAAAAGCACAACCGGTGTGCTAAAACGAGCAATTTCGAAAGTGTGTGCGCTACCTTGTGATTGACTTTTCTATTATGACTCCTATTCTGATTTCCAATGTATTAATTATATTCTATTTGTCTATTGAAAATTGTATTTTCAAGGCGGGCGGCATGTTAGAGCATTTGTCAACATTGGCAACGTCTAATGCGCACCCGCCTCCCCTTAGTTAGTTAGGGTGAATTAGTTTTAAGTTACTTACTTTTAAGTCAGCTCGAGAGCAACACACAACGTTCAGATGCTCCGAGCAAAATAAACAGAAAAATCACAAACTTGGCAGTTTTACTAGTCCAGCACATACAAAACATTGGTCCTTCGAGCAGAAACTATTACACATACAAAACAGGTTCTTTCTCATTGAAAATGGTAATTAGAAGAAATACTTATGTACAGTAGTGCTAGAAATGAAACCGATCGTACCAAACTGTTATTTTTAGGGAATAATTTTGGCTAAATTCATTACTTATACTTACAGGAATTCCCAACTAAACACAGAATAACGCTCCATAAAACAACACATTGATTTGTTTTCAGAATAAATTATGATTTTTGTTTATTGGAACAAGGAGGCCTCTCCGGGCACCGATGCGAAGATCATGGCCTAAGAGTAATTAACCACAAAGGTTTAGGAAAATAGAAGGGAAAACTAAAGAGGTACGTAACAATCGCTACATGGTAAAGAAAAGATGTCCCAAAGAGACGCAGAGGTCTAGACAGCCAAGAGACAAGGTCTCTTGTATCTGTCGGATTCACAGGGTTGGATATCATGCAAGCATGCAATCTCCGGATTAGAGTGTTGAAAGATAGATCTCCGGAGATTGAGGGCATGCTATTTTCTCTGAGGCTATGAAATATGAAAAAATATGCAAGAAATCCGAAAAAAGTACAAGAAAAAATCACAATCTATCAAAAAGGCTGAGGACTAAAGCAGGTACTTTCATTTTATGGAAAGTTTTCCATAGTACGGGCATACGTTTCAACTCATCTAAGATCTGAGAATTAAGCATGTTTATAGTAATTATAATATTAGAATGGTGCTGTAGTTGTTTTTGCTTATATTTTAATCTGTAATTTATGACGGAAAAGGTGTTTCCTAAATAACTATATATATATATATATATATATATATATATATATATCTGTATATTTTTCCACTGAATAATTGGAGGTTGAAAAAATTGGCAATGTGTCGAAACCATTTTATAACACCAAACTAGTATTAAAATATCGACATAAGTTAAACAAAGTAGTCTTATTTGTAAAGTTATGTTATATTTAAATATTTGGGAATCTCATTTATGGTCATCCACTGTAGGTTGAATTACAAGGATGAGATTGATTCGAAACAGTTCTACCATCAAAAATATTATAACAAATTGAAAAATCATCACGATATTCCTTTGCTCTGTCAATTTGCTGAGACCGTGGATTAAAACGAATTATAAGAAAAGATATAACTGAACCACAATTTGGTGTTATATTAATACAATGTAAGAATCAAATCAAATTTGCTTGAGAGAAGACAACTTTTTTCTAAATTACATACTTCTGACATATGCCATAAAGAAACATAATTTAACATGTTATTTTATTTTTTGACAAACAATTCGTTGCTATTGAAACTTGAAAGTTTGTAAAATGTCACTCAGTCACACACCTACTCTTTTTATTTTGTAATTACAAATTAATTAAAATTTTATTTATGTGTTTATACATCAGGCTAGTTATCTTGTTTTCAATTCTATTCCTCACCTTATAATAGTTGAAACTTCTCTTAGCAGCAATCTATTCAGCAGCAATAAATGTCAAAGAGGGATCTGCAACTGATTTGATTTCAGTGACTCTCAGGGCTAGTAATCTAAACCTTCAGACGGTAAGTTGCTATTTTTGTAACTGTTTAAATATTTCACCTTTTTAAATAAACAGTAAATTCACGTAGTTGATTCTTTCAGCTTGAATAAGTGAGCGACAGATTTCAACTATGCACTGAATTTTTCTCCTTCACCTTTAGTTATCACCCTCAAACAACACTAATATACCAATCTTTCCATATTTGATAATTTTATGTCGCAAATTATTTAGATTTTTCATGTCTGGATGACAAGTTCAAATAATGTTATCACAATTTATAAACCAAATCATGAAATAGTAATTCACACTATTTCACAATTTTCTGGGAGCCTTGTATCCTATTAAGCAGTATTCTTCTAAAATATCTGTAATAAGGTATATCATAATTGAAATGAAAGTTTATGCTCTTATAGACATTCAAGAAGTGAGACACAATTTACTTGCTTTACCTGTATGCTCCATACTTGCTTCAAAAATATGTTAATATCGTGGTGGTAACTCTACATATGCGTTGGGATGTAGATGGAGTTCTTAAGATACTTTATTTAAATTTGCAATCTGTAAAAAGAAATAATTTTTGAGGGTATTGCAAAAATTATCTTCAAAAATTGATTGAATAAATCATATTGTAGAAGAGAATGAAAAACACAGTGACCAAAGATTTTTTTGAAAGAAGGAAAATAACGGAGCGATTTTTAATTAGGGATGTCTCAATTTGATTATACGGCGTTGTAGTGCGTTGATTCAGTCAACCAAAGGGGCGGTATATATAACACGATATTTTACACTAAATACTCTCTGTACTCTGTAATATTGTATAACTTTGGTTAACTTTTGATATATATACAAATCGGGATTCTTTTTTACAGTTTCTAAGACATTTTGGTGTTTTGTTAATATATCTTATCTCCTAACTTTATTTAAGTGAACTTTAAATATAATTGGTAATATTTTGATACATCAAAATTAAAGCCCACGGGAAATTTTCATGTGGCTTGATTTCCGAGAGTTTCATGATTAATTAACTCTATTTGAAATCAGGGCTCTAAAATAGATATTTCGTTATTAATGTAATTGTTACAATATTCCGCCTTGATTAACTGCAATAAATATGTATCTAAGGGAATCCAAATTTAAAAAACAATAGAACACTTGTTGTAACCTAGCAACTGTTATTTACAACTGTTCCCAAAACTTAATTTAAAATATTAACAATTTCAACATTCAAGAGATGCTGTGAAACTTTAGAACAGTAGGTGTCTCACCATTCAAAAAATCAACAACTACATACACGCCATTAATTTATTTCAGATGTAATTCATAAGGAATAACACATAATGTCTAAGGAAAGTCAAATTTGATGATTAACATCAGTGAATCAAATTTAAATGGAAAATGTGTGTGGTTTAAATTAACGGTTAAGACTTGAATAATACTATATGGAATAAATAATGAAATTATTTATTAACAATTTCTTAAAACGAGAGAATAAGTTTTTGAGAACTCTGGTTCTGTACGTGTGTTTTGACAACTAACTGTCAACTGATGTTGGACTTATTTCATTTTGCTTGTTGGCCGATTTTATAAAGGCCTTACCAAGTATACAAAGTTGTTATTATAAATTGTCGAGATGATTCTAAATAAATGATTCTGAACACAGGATCCTATAATAATAATGAAGGAGCTATTTTCCTGTCACAGTTCTGCTGATATAATTTAATTTACAATGCGAAAAAATATCTTATTCTTGAAAATAAAGCTTACGCTATAACAGAGTCAAGAATTGAGACGCAATTTACTTGGAAAATCATTTATTTAGAATACCGATCAGACATGTAGTAGATGTTAAGATTCTGCATAAAGCATATAGGTAAACCAAGTAAATTGTGTGTCACATCTTGAATGTTTATCTTTCTTTTCAGTTGTGTTATACCTTATTGCACGGTAAAGTGGTTTTTTTAGAAAAATACTACTTAAAATGATCCCAGGTTCCTATAATCGCGATTATAAGATTAGCAACTAAGCAGAATGAAAATACCCCAACATGCCCAAGTTGTCTAATTTATCAGCAAGTTGTCAAAACGTGCGTGGTGGTTACTAGCTCTCAAGAAAACGTTGAGACACTTAAAATATATATGCACTAAAGTAGATGAAAATTTCATCAAAATTACAAATGATACAGCTAGATTGCAAATTTTTACACAGAAAATTGTCACTTGAATTTGTTTATAAATTGTGTTGTCATTATTTGAACTTGTTATCTAGACATGAGGAATCTGAATAAATTTTGACATAAAATTAGCAAAATTAGAACGATTGGTACCTTAGTGTTGTTTGAGGGTGATAATCCAACCAAACGTGAAAGAGAGAAATTCAGTACCTAGTTGAAATTTGCCGCTCACTAATTCTTGCTTAAAAAATCAACTACGTGAATTATTTTTTGATTTAAAAAGGTGACATGTTTAAACAGTTACAATAATAGCAACCTACTGTCCGAAGGTTCCGATTACGAGTCACTGAAATCAAATCAGTTGTAGATGTCTCGACGACATTTATTTTCCGTCAAAGGAATACTGCCTGTGAATCTGACAGATAATTAACATGTGAATAGAAATTGTTTTCATTAACTTTATACTTAAATGCAGAAATATATTTTGCTACTAAGAGAGGTGGGGGATGAAATTGAAAACAAGTAACTTGCCTGATGTATATACACATAAATAAAATTTTAATTAATTAGTACAAAATTAAACGAACATTTTGGAGTGAGTGTTGTATTGAGTGACATTTTGCAATCTTTCCTGTTTCAGTTGCAACGAAGGGAGATATGTTAGTCAAATAAGAGAAAATAACATTTATGTTGCTAAGATTACGTCACCTTATGATGTATGTCAGCCTGTCCAATTATAGGCAAGAGTTATGGTTAATTCAATTAAACCTAATTCAAAATATGTGGTTTGGAAACACGTTGTCTTCTTTCAAGTAAATTTGATTTGATCTTATATTGTATTAATATTACATCAAATTGTGGTTCAGTTATATTTTTTGTTATAATTCTATTTGTTTGAATCCACAGTGTCAACAAACTGACAGAGCAAAGAAATGTCGAGATGAGTTATAATAACTTTAATGATAGAACTGTACCAAATTAATTTCATCCTTATATCTCTACTTACACAAAATGACTATAAATGTGGTTCCCAAATATTTAAATATAATATAACTTTCCAAATAAAACTACTTTGTTTAAGTTTTGTGGTTAATTTAATTAATTTTAAACTCCAATTAGTTAGTGGAAAGAAGTACTTAAAAGATATATACGACATAATTTTTTAGAAAACACATTTACTGATTACAGTACAGATTAAATTTTAAGGAAGAATTACTTCGGCACTATTCTAAAATTATAATTAGAATAAACAAGCTTAATTCTCAGATGTAGGATGAGTTTTAACGTAGGTCCATACTATCGAAACATGGGACTCGAGATGGCGATCTGTGGGACAAGAAGTGAACTTCTGTACAAAGAAAATTTCGACACGAGGCGGATTCAGGTAGAGGCGTTACTTACCAAAATCGATACCTGGGATTTCGTTAATGGTGAAGTATCAAAGCCAGTTATATGTCAGGGTGACACAAAAAGTGAATCAGCGCTTAAAACGTGGATGTAAATAAGATAAAAAGGTAAATGCGGACATGATGCATAAGCCCATCGGACCTCAAGAGTATCAAAGGATGCGAGATTTCCAAAGATGTATGGCTTAAATTGGACTAAATCCATGCTTCAAATGGACCGGCACTATTGAAACAATTATTTTATATATTTTATATATAATATTTATTTAAGTATAAATAAAATTGGATAACGATAAATTACCCACGTGATGTGACATATATCAACGAGGTAAACAAGCAAGGACAAACTTTACTGCCAGAGATATATATATATATATATATATATATATATATATATATATATATATATATTAGAGAAATTCAGAATGGTAGATTGCAATCCAGTTAAAACACCGTATGACTACCACACAAAAGTTAACAGAGATTTAAAAATGTTCAAAGTCCCCATATGATACAGAGAATTAATTGGTACTCTAATGCAGCCGATCAAAACTGGGGCTTTACAATAATTAGCTGTGTCTTTCTGACAATCGAACCTGGATTTGAGCCGCTTTTTCAGTTTCTTATTTCACGGTTTTTGTCTCTTAATAGGAACTTCTTCTGAAATGGTACTGGCGATGTGCCGTGTGGTCCCAATAGGACTCTGAAGCACTCGAACTTCTTGCACGCTTGCTGTTTTCGCATTTCATGACCGCTAATTCAGTTATTAAATTGTTTATAGTACGGAAACCAAAACTTAATTCGGTTGTTTCTTGAATTGGAAACCAAGGTTACCAACCAAGTAACCAATTTTTTTTATTTGTCTGAATTTAGTAACTAACTAAATTCAGACAAAAGATGGACAGATTTCAGTAGTTGCTACCCAAACTTGGATAAATGACGATTGTTACCGCTGCCATTGGTAACGACAGAGAAGTCTTTTATTGTTAGCAACTTTTGTCAATTGTTCAAAGTGTGGTTAGCAACCAGGGAATATTGTTGATAGTAACAATTTTGGTGTGAGTTGATTGTCATTCTTCTGTTTGAATTTAGTTATAATAGTTACCATATTCGAAAGAGAAGAGTTGTTAATTTGGCTGGTAACATCGGTTACTAAACCAATAAACTATGTGTAGTGTCCGGAAAAGAGACAAGCTAAGTGAAAAACTCAATAAAACCCAAAAGTCTGCCGACCTTTCCAGAGGTACCCGATTTTCTTAGTGTTCAAATTTATGTATATTGAATAGTATTAAAGCATTGCATATTCTTCAGACAACAAAAGTATGTTTTGCTTTTGATTAATAAACATATCTCCTTCATTGCTGTTGGAACCTGAATATGTACAAAATGTAATTTGATTTCAAAACTGAACTTGAACAATTATTTGGTAACTTACAATTTCGTCGTTGAAAAGACGAAAACTACAAAAGAAATAAGTATTTACTTTTTACACGTGAGCCGTTTGTTTCATTTTTTAGCTTTCAATGCAAACACAAATTTAAGCAATATCGTTTTGTCATGAAAATATTTTTGTTTATAATCAAAAAATAATAATTTTTTCCAGATTGATGTTTTTAATGAACTCAGAAGTCAGATTTATCTAGTAATAGAGGTCCTTATGATATTCCTTCTACAGTATTGAATGAATTGTGGATTATCATTAACAAAGCCTCTAACCATGAAATTTAACTTGTTTTTAAAATGTGCTTTATTTCCTAATGCACAGAAAAATTCATTTATTATACGTACCTTAAAGAATGGAGATAGTTTACTTGTAACAAATTTAGGCCTGTATGAAAAATGTTTTGTATTCCATAATTGTCCAAAAAAATTCATTTCCAAAATTATTATGCCATAGTTCCAAAATATTATAAATGAGAGTCAACACGGATTTTGCAAATGTAAATCTTCTGCGACCAACCTTCTTATTTATAACAATTCGACAGTTATTATTTACAGGTTGATGTTGTTTATACAGACTTTTAAAAGGCATTTGATAGAATCTGCCATGATTTATTGTTTGCTTAACTAACTGGGCTGGAGTTGTCAAGTAAGTTTTCCACTGTAGATAATCATAACGATTGTAATGTAAAGTGATTAGTTTTTTAAAAAAAAAAATAAATCAACATTATTTTCGAAAGTTACACTTTACATAAAAGATTTTAATGTAATATGTTTGAAATTTAGAAATGTGTAATAGATTAGGCGGTAGTTTATCTAGAAAAGTTGGTTTGGCTCAAACTAAAATGAATTTGCGTAAATGTAAAAGAAAAGCTGGTGAATATTCTGGTGCTGAAAGAGTTCAAACACAGAGGTTCAAGAATACAGATATTATTAAAAAGCACTGATTGCAGAACAATTTTTAAATGGGATGGACAGTAATTTAGCATATAAATTCCAGCTTAAAGTATGCGTTATTGTTGAAGAAGAAATTATGAGTAGAAATATTTAATCTTTCCATTTCTCTGTTAACATCATCTATTACTGACTAGTAATTAATAAGTCAACTTAGTTGTCACGCCCTTCCAAATTCTGTCAATGTCAAAACTTTTCGGGTTATTCATCAAACTCTCTAATACCCTCAAAAATTATTTCTTTTTACAAATTGCAAATTTAAATAAAGCATCCTAAGAACTCCATTTACAATTCAACGCATATGGAGAGTGACTACCACGATTTTAACACATTTTTAAAGCAAGTATGGAACATATAAGTAAAACAAGTAATCGTGTCTCACTTCTTGAATGTCTATAATAGTGTAAGCGTTCCTTTTAATTATGTTGCCCTTGTTGCACTATAAAGTAGATATTTAGAAAAATACTAGTTAATAGGATCCCAGGCTTTGCGATGCTTTGTCGTATAAAATAACCTCTTTTTATAATCGGTATCGCGATTATAAGATCAGCAATTAACCAGAACGAAAATATTCCAACATTAGTTGACTAAGTTGTCAGAGAGTTGTCAAAACGTGCGTACTCGTTAGGAACACTCAAGAAAACGTGGAGACACTAAAAATATATATGTAACAAACCAACAAAAAATGCTATTACTTATAAATTTCTACTGTAAAAAGATTGCAAATCTTTACGCAGAAAATTGTAGAATAGATATCAATATTTCATGATTTGGTTTAAAAGTTGTGTTTACATTATTTGAACTTGTCATCCAAACATGAGGAATCTAAATAAATTTCGTCATAAAATTAGCAAATATGGAAACATTGGTATCTCAGTGTTGTGGGAGAGTGATAACCCAACCAAAAGTGAAAGAGAAAAATTCAGTGTACCGTTGAAAATTATCGCTCACTAATTAAAGAATCAACCACGTTAATGGCAAGTTTTTGTCTGAAAATTTCGATTACGAGTCCTGAAAAATCACGGAAATCACGAACTTTCAAGTTTCAGTAGCAACGAAGGAAATTTGTTTATCAAATAAAAGAAAATAACATTTATGTTGCTAAGATTACGTTTCCTTGTGACATGTGCCAGACGTTATAATATAAACAAAACGTCCAATGTCCAAATAAACCATATTCGAAATATGTAATTTAGAAAAAAGTTGTCTTCTTTCAAGTAAATTTGATTTCAGTAAGAAGAAATGCTAGTTGTGTCTATGTTGATGATAGCCTGTTATTCTCAACTGATGAATCAGAACTAAATTGATTTAAAAGAGAACTGAAAAACACATTTGAAATTAAAATAATGGAAACCCCAAGTAATTATTTGGGAATGCAAATAGAAAGTTTTAGTATTTATGTGGAACAAATTTTAAACAGATTTGAAAAGACTAATGCTAATCCTAATACTATTCCAGTCGACCCTCACATAACACAGCCTGTTCCGTCAAATTTTACTTGGCTACCACCGCAAATAATCTGCCTTAGAGACAATAAATCTGTTGCCAGTTTAGGAACATATAATACTTTCGTAAAAAGCACCTTTTTGTTTTGACCTTCATCGTCATGGTCTAACCTCACTTGTACTGAGCATTGCACAGATTATACTTTGTTGTCTGCGACTCTGATTTTATGTATGACAGGAGCCGTCATATTTTCAAGCATGTTCTTACTTACACTTGCCATGGGTCATTTTGGCTGGATGTTGCCTCAAACACAACAGCATATGATGAACTACTTGCTTTTTGTTGAACATTCTTGGTCCTGGATTTGCATTTGAGGACTTTTATGACCTTACTTATTACAAGTGTAGCACCCTTACTTACTTTGTTTCTTGTGGTTGTTCTTGTTGACTGGGAAACCCAACAACACACACAAAAATTGAAGTTACCTTCATGCCGGAGCTTTCAATAGTAATAATCATTGGTTGATAGGATTCTGGTAGACCGGAGAGTTGCACTGTAAATAGCCATTCATCGCCAACTTCGAAACCAATGTTTCTGAGCTTGTGAGCGGTACACATTATTTTGCTCACATATTTCTCTACGTTTTAACGTGCAGTAAGTGAAGTATTACAGAGATCATGCAGCAGCCCATCACAGCGTGTCAACCAAGAGTTATCAAATACTTATGAAAACGTATCCTATACTTCTTTTGCAGTACTACTCTCTTGTATGTGCACGTAATTTATTTAGTCAACTGGTAAATTTATCCTAGTTTTTGCCTTTGTGACTCATTTTGTGTCCACAATGACACATGTGGGGAAGTTTATGCAGTCCACAACTTCTCTTGCTGTAGATGTGTTTTTACAGCAAATCGCCAGGTTACGTAATTATCTCGGCCGGTTAACTTTTCAATTAATGCCAATTGATTGTTTGCTGACAATTTAAGAACCCTTATTCCAGATGTTACGAGAAATCACCTTTCAATTGTCGTATTGACGTTTTAGGTTAACTTTATTACTTTTCTCAGTAAATAAGCCTTTCTGCGCTTAAAAGAATTTATTATTTCTGAAGAAAAATTTATATTTAAGAATTTAGTGTTAAAATTACAACTTAACTGTCCACAGGCGCACAATTCAAATTACAATTTTAACAGTTTATGTGTAGTTTCAGTGCACTCCTAGCAGGTCATCGCATCAGTTATAATTGGCTTCCCAAGAGGAGATGAAACATTATTTGTTTTAAGTAGTGTCAAAATTTTTCATTCTTTATAATAGTGTAAGCTACATTGTGCTGTAAATTAGATTTTTTTAGAAGAATGCTTCAAGTAAACTAATTAGGGTTAACAAGACAGCATTAAGTTAACTAAGGAAAGCATATCATATTTTGTACGCTGGGTCAGCTCCTGGAGTAATATTTATACGATCCACATTCCGCACATTTTGGCAGATTGAAATAACCTCTTTCCGTAATTCGCCAAAGAGCATTATAGGATCGGATACAGAACAAAATAAAATTACACAAAGATCAGTTGTCAAGATTGTCAATGAGTTGTCAAAGAATACGAACCGTATTCCATATCAGTCTTCACAATTTTGCCAAACTAATTTAAGTGTTTCTTTTCTATGAAAACTTTTTTCTAAATGTTAGTGGATTTATCTTTTTGCTTTAATTCAATTCAATATACATAAATTTGAACACTGAACAATTTCTAACATTATCTCAGTCATCTAAATCTTATCAATATTAAAATTTGCCCTAATATATATTATTTATTTCCTTGAAAATTATTACTTTTTACCAGTGTGCGTGTATATTCGGATTCAAACTCAGATAAATCAAATGTATATGAAAAAATACATTCAAAATTTATAGTCAAATTATTTTATTATCATTAACCATTAGTGACAATAAAGTATGTATCTAAGGACATTTATATAATATTTAAAAAACAAAAGAAAACTTACTGCATTGTCCCGGATGTGAATCGGTACGGTCTCAGTCGGGGATCGTCGTGTCGGTACGGATATTCGAACCGGCACGACTTTGGGCGCCGTGTTTGAAGGATATAACTGTACATATTATATATATATATCAGTTACTAAATCAATAAACTATGTGTAATTTGAGGAGAAATGACAAACCAAGTGAAAAACTCAATAAAACCCAAAAGTCTGCCGGCGCTTCAAGAGGTACCCGAAAACTATGCCTTAGGAATAAAATATCTGCTGTCTGCTAAACTACAGACACCTTCGGTAAATCCTGGAAATACTTCTACTTCTAACATCAATCCTTTCTCCCAACTGGCCACCCCACACCTCCAAAACGCAAAAGTTTTCCACGAAGTGGGTCACACCTATGAAGGTGATGTCGAAATCGTCTGATGATGACGCACCCCTGCGCTCACCGAAAGGACACGAAAGTACCGGAAGTCTTTATTTCCATTAAGGTCAAAAGCCAAAAGTGAATAATTGGAACAATTTACCAGCATCTGGTTCAGTTTTTGATTCCAATCATTGTGCATCAGTGGATATATTTTTAGTAACTGGAGATTGAAATCTGCCCCGAGTGAATTGGACTAATGATGAGTATAGTGTTTTCATGAGTACTGAGGTTTACTCATTAAACTATCACTTATCATTAGTTGATTGGGATTTACTTTTTAGCAATATGGATGTTAATGATTGTGAGCACAAATCTTATGAAATTTTATACAATATGTTCCATCTTGATCTACCTGTAAAAATAATTAAGAACTATGACATTAACAATTTGTTATTCATTTGCAAATATTTGAATTTCGTTGTCATAAACAAATTTAAATATTTTTCATAAAATCAAGTAGCCCAAAAAGATTTCTTTATTTGGTTACCACCAAACTGTAACCAGTTCATACGGAAACATACCTCTCTTATACATAATTTGTTTTCAGAATAAATTCAGATTGAAATCTGAAAGTACGATGTAAAAGGCAAATGCTGGAAAGATTCTAGTGTCCCAAGAATTGGATTTAAATGTACGTATAATTTTCATCTGTATTCAAGATTTTTATAATTAATGATATATTTTATGCTAAAACATACACAATTAAATTATTTAATTTAAATAAAAAACAAATAAACTATTTCGACGATTCGTTGGACACCAGGAGTTAGTTACACATTGACAGACTGATTACTATCATATAAATGAAGATGAAATGAGCTACGACAAAGCCACACGATATCGGGAAATATTTTCTCCGAGGCTATGAAATATGAAAAAAAAAATCCAAGAAATCAGAAAAAGGTACAAGAAAAAATCCCAATAAAGAATAAAACAAGGCTGAGGACTGGAATGTTCCTGCTGGAGTTCCACATATCTGTGTGTGTATAAAGCAGGTACTTTCATTTTGTTGAAATGTTTCCACAGTATGGACCTATGTTTCAACTCATCTAACATTTGAGAATTAGGCATGTTTATAATAATTATAATTTGATAATTGTGGCGAATAAATTTTTCCTATTGTAATCTGTACTTTATGACGGTAAATGCGTTTCCTAAATAATTATGTTGTATATATTATAAATAATTATGTTATATATAGCTGTAAATCTTGCTACTGATTAATTGGAGTTTGAAATAATCGACAATGTGTCGAAACCATTTTATAACACCAAACTAAATTATCGCCTTAAGGGCGGCGTCTCCCTGTGTTAAATTCCCTATACAAACGCCGCCGACGACTTGGAGCAAATCTCAAAAACTACGCAATCAATCTATTTGAAATTTTGGGTGTGGATTAACAAATGTTTGATCTTTGACATGACATAGTTTTAAAGCCGTAATTTTATTTAATAACAAAGTGATTGATGATCAAACTAAGGTCATTTTCTACCATTTTTGTACAGCAAATAACTCAAAAAATAAAGAATATTTTGGTAAATGAAATATGTCATGTCAAAGTTTAGATATTTAACAAGACTGTACAGTAAAAATTTTCCGAGAAAAATAATTCGTTTTTTAGATTTGCTCCAAATTAGCAAATTAATAAAATTTCATACGTAAACCGAATAATCATAGAAATCTGTAAGTATCAGTGATTGGGGAGAAGGAAGGGGGGTATGTCATGTGTTCCACTCATTATTCATAGATGGCCTATTGACTGGACGTATTCAGGGAAATTTATACATTTTTATACGTTATTATAGTAATAAAATTTAGAAACTCTTTGATTCATAATACTACTAATTTCAGAATTACAAATTGGCCACATGTAAGAAAGCCATGTGAGCCTGTATCATACAAGAAATTCAAAAATAATATATATTTTTTTAAAAAATATTGATAATTGATTATTCATCATTAATTAAATTTATGTGATGTAAAAATATATTATAATCTCATTATTTAAATAGTTATCAAATTATTTAAATAGTAAATTTTTAACCTGGAAATCTAAAATGAAAATTCTGCTTATTGTTCAATATAATATAATACAATACAATTTTCATTATCTGATAAATTAAAATCAAAACACTTTTTATATACAATATTATTTGGTTTATAATTACAGTAAAGTAATGCGTAAACTTTGTAATTTGAATGAAATTTATAGGAATGGAACGTAGCGAAAAAAATTATTTAAAAAATTAATGTTTTATTAAAATGTCATTTTTTTTCTTTTCTTGCGCTTCTCTGATGTAGGATGGATCTAAACATTTTAAATTTAGCCCTCTTCTATTTAAAATTATCTCTGGCCCCAGACAATTCAAAAAGAATCTTTCCAATTTTGGAAGCATTTTGTTAATCCAAAAGTCTTCATCTTTAGGAATTACTTCGACGTGAATTTTATTTTTTGGCCCTGAATATACAATAAAATAGCATCGTTTAGCTCCTATAATATTTAGTTGGCCTTGTATTTGATAGTAATATTCGTGATTTTTCCTAAGTGCTATTTTATTGTCTTTCATTGACAAATATGGTATTTGTTTTCTTATAATCCCCTCTTCTAACGAATATCCAGATTTGAAGGTCTTATAAGAACACTTGACCTCCACAATTTCGTCTTCAGATATAATTCCTGAAAATATAAAAATTTAATTATAAAAATACACAATATAATTTATAAAAATTTGATACCATCAGGTGAAGCTCTTAAATATCCATGAAGAACGTCAACAAATAAACCGGCAGGCTTTACAATTTTATTGTATTCTTCTTCAAATTTTTTTATTGCTACCGTTTCATTTATTTTCCCGTACTTTGTAGCTTCAGTAGAAAAATTATTTTTTCTTAAAATTTTTTTAACTATACTATCACAAGATGTCGTTTCTTTTAATTTTATAACATCTCCAAAATTGGAAGCAGTAAGCCGTTAAATAATTTGGATTGTTAAATTGGCCAATTGTTTATTCGTTTATTTTAAACTGTTCTTCTTTAGTAATCTTTAAGAAAACTTGTTTAAAAATTATGTATATATACATAACGCATACACCACCTTCAAACGTTCGCACAAATTTTGTACTGATGAGTTGATATCACTATCTGAAACATATGTTTCCGCTATGTTAGGACCATAGTTAGAATCTCCTGAAAATTTGATCCTTTTTTTTACAGATTCCCTATCATAGGGATTTTTGCGCTTCCGCTCTTTTTCATTACCCTGAGCACTTATAAATTTTTTAGATTTTTACCTGGACTTTCATTAAAATATGATTTCCAAGGTTTTGTATGCCAATCTGAACCATAATTGTAAGAGAGGACGCTTAAATGAGCTCGTATTTGAAATGAATTTCTTTGAATCAAGTTCAATCTTTTTCCCATATTGAAACGAGCCATTATATTCATAAAAATTTCTGCTTTATTGTTGGTTTCTTTATCAAGAAGTAAATCAGCCTTCATTAATAATTGCTCAATAGCACCAAAAAGATGGTGATGCAGGCCAGAAGATATAAGTTGAGTTGTTCGATCATTAGAAACGTCTCCAGTATTGGTGAACAAATACTGTTTGCAAGCACTGTGATTACCATAAACGTGATATATTGAATTTCTAATATCGGCTCTTAGATTTTCTGGATCCTGCGTATTTGCGTAAATTGCAGATTGAACTGATTTATTTAGTTCATTAATAGTATCGCTTTTTAACATCTTTCTGGCATCATCAGGGACCCCTTGAGTATCTTTTTTAATTTTGTAAAGGTTTTTACTGAAATTTTTTAATACATGGTTCATGCATTCAATTTTAACAACCTAAAAAGTATTGTGTAAATATTTGTAAAACTTATCTAACTATTATTTTATATTACAAGTTTACCTCGTGTCCATATGGTACCTTTTCTTTAATATTTTTAAAAACTGAGGAATCACCATCTGCAATAAATTTTAAGTATTTCAACCCATGCATTTCTATGCTGTTATTAAATCCCTCTACTATTATATCCTGTTCCATTGAAGATGATGAACCGGACCAATTTTTAAAACAAATATGTGTTTTAGCAGCTTCATTATTGTTTTCGGCTCTAGCGCAAATACAACACTATTTATTCCTTACACCTACGAATAATACTTTTCCTGTTGTTTTCCCTATTATAACAGCCTACAAATTATAACATAAAATGTTATTTGTTACATATCCGAATATATTATAAACTTACAGCTCCAGAATTTGCATTATACGTATGTCCATAGCTTCGTTTAGACCATCCTCCATCTAAATATCCATCAGTTATATATGGAATGCCATGTGAATCTACATGTCCTTCCTTAATTGCAGCTTCACGTTCTAATTTTCCAGCTTCTTCCAAAGCAAGCCATAATGATTCTTTCCATACCTATAATATTTCATGTATAAAAACAATAAAAATTTCAGTAATGGTACTATAACACACCTGATCCAATTCATTTTGAATTTTATAATACAAATTTTTAGATAAACATGGAATATCCATTACTTTCAATAATTCCATTAAATGTGCGTAGGTGCTTCCTACTGAAAATGTTCCCCATACAGCTGCTCTATTAATTTTGGACCTTGTTTTCGGATTTTCTGTTGAAACTGATACTTCTTTGTCACAAATGTTGCATTTTAAAATAAATGTGCTTCTTAACCCACATCGCACTTCTTTTAGATAAACTAATTGTCCACCAGTGCACCTCTTGTTGTGTTGTACTTGAATTTTAGTTGTTATATTTAGGAAGTATCTGATATCTACAATTCGATAACCTGTCAATGAATTGATTTCAGGAACAACTTCTATATCCAAAGGAAAATTTTCAATTCTAAAATAATACTAATTAAGTCGTCGCCGTCAGATATGGTTTCCAAAAAAGATGAATTTTGCCAATTTGAATAAAAACATACCGTTCATTTTCTTCATTTATTTCTGAAAACGTTTTTCTTTCACTTTTGCATGGGGTTAAATTAGACTTAGTTCTAACAGAACGTAACGGGGTTGTTGTACCACATGGACTAAGAGCTTCTTCGTTTGGACGTGAATTGAAAATATTATCTAGTATCTCATTTAAAATATATCGGGAACATTGGGTAGATTCTTTATAATTCTCAACTCGTTCTAAAAGTTTATCCACAATATATGATCCTATTTTCTCTACTTCCCTTTTTCTTTGTACATTTACTTGAACTTTTGATTTTTTTTCCACGTCTCTTAGTCCAAGAAGCAAATATACGCGTTTTCGGCACTTTCTAGAATTAATATTGCTTTTATTTTATTATTGTATACTATTATATATAAATACATTATAATATACAATGGTTCATGCTTCTTTGATTTTAAATTTCATAATTATGTGTCACTTGATATTCCAATTTTATAAAGTTAATTTAATTACATAAACTCGACCTTGGGGTGGTAATGCCATTCTGCAGCCGACTATATACTATATATGTAATAAAAATTTAAAACTATGATATTTATATTAAATTCACTAAATTCGATTTGAAATAAACATAATACATTCTTCAAATAAATCATTCTTTATTCATAATTACACTGGGAGAAAAACCAACAACAAACAATGAACATGGAATATAGATGCAACCAATGGAAAACCAAGGACACAAAAATATGAAATAATATCAAAATTGTGACATATACAAGTAAAAATCAATTAATTGATGACATGAATTAACAAATATATATATACTAAACAATAATACAGCAATATAAATCAAAAATTGAATAAAAAACTTACCTTTAAGAGTTTACAATAAATTACACTTTGGCTCACGACTAAAATAAGACTAATTTGTTTCTTTGTTTGAAACTGTGACTGTTTCTTCAACCACCAAAACTGAACTAAAATTTCTGGCTCGTTTTAAATGTATACTGAATCGCACCCCTCTCATTGACCACTTAACTCAAGTACTACCCGAACAGAAAAATTCCATCCGTTTTGTTGATGTTATCACATTTCACTTAAATTTCGACACAAAAATACACGCAGGTCACGTGCACTGGTTTGTATCACTCCTCACTCTAAGGGTGCGAAAGTAATTTTCGTGGCGCCAAGAGTATGTACTAAATGCAAATTTAGAGATAAGGTCACTATCCTACACAATCAAAATCGAAACAATAAGAATCGATTAAAGATTAACTTTGAGATCATTTTTTTAAATTAATAATAGATTGTAAATCGACATCCGTATTTGTATATCGTATTTATTATATTTGTTTATATGATAAAATGTGATTGGTTTAGAACTAACTATACGACACAAACCCCATTAGTAACTGTATACATTATTATATTTTTCATATATATTGTATCATATACTAATTTTATATAATTTTAATTAATAAAAATATATTAAGAATTCATTACTATTATAAATTTCATAACCTATTTACAACCAATAAATTCGTTATAAATATGAGATCTCGAGTGCGGTCCTGTCCCATGCAAAAAATTGTGCCCACGAACGTTTTAAAACCGAATGTTTGTTTGATTTCGTGGCGGCACCACTTTACGGGCTATGTTTTGTTTTGCGTCCTTTTCTGACCGAAAGTGCGATTCCTTGTCTAGTAAACGCCGCTGTTAAGTTAAACTAAGCAATTTTATTTGTAAAGTTAAGTTATATTTAATTATTTGTGAATCTCATTTATAGTCTTCCAGTGTAGGTTGAAATATAAGGATGAGATTGATTCGAAACATTTCTACCATCAACAATATTATATCAAATCGAAAAATCATCACGATATTCCTTTGCTCTGTCAGTTTGCTGACACTGTGGATTAAAACTAACTAAAGTTAAACTAAGCAATTTTATTTGTAAAGTTAAGTTATATTTATTTATTTGTGAATTTCATTTATAGTCTTCCAGTGTAGGTTGAAATATAAGGATGAGATTGATTCGAAACATTTCTACCATCAACAATATTATATCAAATCGAAAAATCATCACGATATTCCTTTGCTCTGTCAGTTTGCTGACACTGTGGATTAAAACGAATAGAATTATAAGAAAAAATATAACTGAACCACAATTTGGTGAAATATTTATACAATATAAGAATAAAATCAAGTTTTGCTTGGGAGAAGACAACTTTGTTCTAAATTACATAGAAACGTAATCTTAGCAACATAAATGTTATTTTATTTTTTTACAAACAATTGGTTGCTATTGAAACTTGAAATAAATGTCGACGAGAGATCTGCAACTGATTTGATTTAAGTGACTCTCAGGGCACGTAATATAAATATTCAGACAGGAAGTTGCTATTTTTGTAACTTTTTAAATATTTCACCTTTTTAAATCAACAGTAAATTCACGTAGGTGATTCTCTCAGCTTGAATAACTGAGCGACAGATTTCAACTATGCACTTTCTTTTTCACCATTGGTTATCACCCTCAAATGATATACTAATCTTTCCATATTTGATACTTTTATATCGCACATTATTTAGATTC
This sequence comes from Aethina tumida, assembly GCF_024364675.1. Lineage (NCBI taxonomy): Eukaryota > Metazoa > Arthropoda > Insecta > Coleoptera > Nitidulidae > Aethina > Aethina tumida. Next base: position 25,963,765 of record NC_065435.1, on the reverse strand, counting down.
TTCATGTCTGGATGACAAATTCAAATAATATCAACACAATTCATAAACCAAATCATAAAATAGTGATTACTATTTTACAATTTTCTGCGTAAATATTGATTTGCAATCTTAGTTCGGTTGAAACTTATAATTAATGGCTTTCAGTTCTGCTAAAATTTTCATCTACTTTGGTGCATATATATTTTTGGTGTCTCCATATTTTCTTGAGAGTATGCGTGATTTGACAACACACTGACAACATCGAGAACTAAAGATGGAATATTTTTGTTCTGCTTATTCGCTGATTATTTAATCGCGATACTGATCATAGAAGATCATTTTATACTACCACACATCGCGGAGCCTTGTATCCTATTAAGCAGTATTCTTCCAAAATATCTGTAATAATGATAATAATATCATAAATGAAAAAAAAGTTTATGCTCCTATAGACATTCAAGATAAAGTAAATTGTGTTTCACCTCTTGAAAGTTTATAAAGATTTTTTAGAAAAGTACTACTTAATAGGATCCCAGGTTCCTATAATCGCGATTATAAATCAGCAACTAAGGCCAAGTTGTCCAATTTGTCAGCTCTCAAGAAAACGTGGAGACACTTAAAATATATATGCACAAACGTAGATGAAAATTTCAGCAAAATTACATAGGATGGACCTATTAATTATAAATTTCATCTGAACAAAGATTGCAAATCAGAAAATTGTAAAGTAGAAATCACTTTTTCATGATTTTGTTAATAAAATGTGTTGACATTATTTGAAGTTGTCATCTAGAGATGAGGAATCTAATTAAATTTTGACATAAAATTAGCAAATTTGGAAAGATTGATATCTTAGTGTTGTTTGAGGGTAATAATCCAACCAAACGTGATAGAAAAAATTCAGTACCTAGTTGAAATTTGCCGCTCACTAATTCTTGCTTAAAGAATCAACTACGTGAATTATCTTTTGATTTAAATAGGTGAAATATTTAAACATTTACAATAATAGCAACCTACTGTCTGAAGGTTTCGATGACGAGTCTCTGAAATCAAATCAGTTGCAGATCTCTCGTTGATATTTATTTTGAATCAAAGAAATACTGTCTGTGATTCTGCATATAATTATTGAGTAACGTTTTGCAGACTTTCATGTTTCAATAGAAACGAAGGAAGTTTGTTTGTCAAATAAAAGAAAATAACAATTATGTTGCTAAGATTACGTCACCTTATAGCATGTCACCCTGTCCAATTATAGGCAAGAGTTATGGTTAATTCAATTAAACCTAATTCGAAATATGTGGTTTGGAATCACGTTGTCTTCTTTCAAGTAAATTTAATTTGATCTTATATTGTATTACAACTTAGGAAACTTAGTTTTTAATTTTTTTTACATGTAGATAAAGTAGGAACATAATGTATAAAATTTCAGAAGACACAATCAACCAATGATAATTGATAGTTTAAAGTGTAAACCTCAGTACTCATGCAAACACTATACTTACTCATCATTGGTCCAATTCACTCGAGGCAGGTTATGTTAGAATATCTAGACATCGTGTATAACGGTTGTGATGACAACGGAGAATAGAAACAACAGAAGAGCACAGGGGTGCGTTGTCAGGATTTCGAGACCACCTCCATAGGAGTATCCCACTTTGTGGAAGACTTCTGCGTTTTGGAGGTGTGGGGTGGCTGGTCGGGAGTACAGATTGGTGTTAGGGTTAGAAGTAGGAGTACTTCCAGGATTTACCGTTGGTATCTGTAGTTTAGCAGACAGCTTACTGCATTACTTACTTTCATTCGTTTTAATTCACCCTCTAGTTCCGAGATTTTAATCTTAACATCAAGTTTTCGGGAACCTCTTGGCTTATCTTTTTCGCGGACACTACACATGGTTTATTGGTTTAGTAACCGAGGTTGCCAGCCAAATTAACAACTCTTCTCTTTTGTCTGAATATGGCAACTCTTATAACTAAATTCAAACAGAAGGACGAACGTTATGTCTAACTCCATTTGGGGGTTTGATATCGGTGTAGCTCTTTGCCGAATTTTGCTGTTGTTACTTACTTTTCAGAGAATATGCAAGAAATTGCAGTAATTTATTCAATCAATTAATTGAAATACAAAGGATGAATCAACAAAAAAGACAACTACTACTGTGCTCTTGAGCTGTTTCTCTCAAACTGACTCTCACTGTTTCTTGATCACCAAGGTTACCTCGGTCGCCTTCATTTGTCAATTGTTATTGTTTTTTAACTTACTTTATTCTATTTTATTGTTTATATTAACACCGCCTCTCAATAGAATAGAATGAAGGCAATCCGAATCATAAAGACATTTCATTTATCTGTGATTGCTTTTCTTCCTCTAGGTAAGTCGCAAGACCTAGTATTGTTCTTTGCAAACGACTGCATCTCACAATTGATTACTTATTCCCACTCAGACCAGTCACTACGCCGTTTTGCTTCCGATATTGTGGACGGATCGTCACCAACAAATCGTTCTGCTGATAACACTAGTGATTCACCTTCGATAGATGATAGTGCCATATGCGCATCACATTCTGGTGCATAATTACCGTAACGTAGCGGTGCCTTTCTTACTCTCCCGCTCTTTCGTTGAGTTACCTCGCTGATACCCATGTTATCGAAATAAACGCTGTTACCAACACAATCCAAATTAGTACTGTGGATTTCTCCAGTTTTATCAGTACGCGACTGTTCATCATCATTTGGTTGAACTGCTTTACCGTCACACGTACTCCCACTATCTGTAACCGCCTCTGAACCGATTATCTTTACTAACTTTGATCGATTTAATACCGATGATTCATTGAATGTTACATTTCGACTAAAAATTAGCTTCTGTTGTTCAATATCCCAAAGTCAATACGTACCAAACGTCGCACCATAACCAAGCATAATACATTTTGTTGCTTTTGCTTGTAATTTCAACCGCATTTCATGTGGAATATGATTGTAATATTCAGAACCAAATATTCGAAGGTTTGACAGCTCTGGTTTCTTTCCAAACCAAATTTCTGCTGGTGTCTTGTCTTTAAACTGCTTTCCACCCGCGTTTGTTGGCGATCGATTTTTGATATAATTTGCCGACATAATTGCTTCATTCCAAAACTTATTTTCGATCCCACTGGCCAAAAGCATTATCGTAGCCTTGTGTTGCAGCGTTTCATTTAAAGGTTCAGATACTGAATTCATTTCAGGATTGTATGCAACGGTGACTAACATCTGAATACCCTTTTGTTTGCAGTATTCTTTAAATTCGTTTGACGTATATTCACCACCGCCATCATGTCTCAATTTTGACACCTTTGAGCCATGAAGTGCCTCAGCCATTGCAACAAATTCCTTGAATTTACCAAACGTTTCACTTTTTCTCTTGATGCAATAGACCATGGATGCTCTCGAGTAATCATCCATGAATGTCACAAAATAACGTGACCCATCGTATGCATTCGTTGGATACGGTCCACAAACATCACTGTGAATCAATTCCAAAACTCGCAATGAACGTGTATTTGAATTTCTTGGAAACGGTGAACGAACATGTTTCCAAGTGCACACGATTCGCACAACTGTGTATCCTTTTTTTTTACATTACTCATACCAATAGCCATATAATTGGCTAACTTTTTCATGTCATTTCGGTTGAGATGACCAAGTCTAAAATGCCATAGATTCTGTGATATTGTTTTCAAATTATTCACTCCTGTAAATCCCGCAAACACATTGTTGTCAACGTACAAAGTCACTTCATACATTCTTCCATTTACGCGTCCGACAAACTTTTCGATACCATTCAGCGATACATAGGCATAATCACACTCAAACACAATTCGATATCCCTTTTGTGTTAGTCTTCGAATTGACATCAAGTTGCATTTCAAATCATTCACGAATAGAACGTCCTCCATTGTTTTTACCGATGTGTCACCATGGTGAAATGTTTTAACGAGAATGTCACCACGTTGCTTTGCAACAATGCTTTGATTTTTCTTGGCAACCGAAATGCTTATTTCGTCAATTGGTTCCAATTTATCGAAGAACATCTTCTGATTCACCATATGCTGAGTCGCTCCAGAATCTAAGACAAATTTTATTTCCGCGTAATTACCGCTATTCTGCTGCAATTGAGCGTTAAATGCCTTCGATTCTGCCAAATTCTCTTTGGTACCATCTTCAGCAATTGCATACATCGATGAACCGCTTGCTCTGTTTGCGCTTTCTCTATTTGACCTCTCTTTTTTGTTTTTATTGCGAAAATATTGAGCCTTATTGTGTCCAGATTTTTTACACATATGACATATAACTGTCTTTCTCCCAGCAAACATTGCTCCAGGCTCAATTGATTTACTCGAACCATTTTCACCAGTCCGCTTGTTGTACACATCCATTAATCGCGTTTTAACAAATTCTACAGTTAACTTTGATTGATCCATTGTTTCCAATGCTGTCACTAGGTTATCATAACCTCATGGCATAGTAATCAACAAATGTACAACCACATCAAGCTCTTCCATTGTAGCTCCCGTTGACTTTAACCCTCGAATTCTCTTATCAAATTGCAAAAGTAAACTTATCATATCATCCGACTCATTGTATTTCATTGTCAGCAATTGTTTTCGTAATAAAACTTGCGACGCCACACTTTTCCTTTCGAAAATCGTGCATAATGTGTCGAACATGTCCTTTGCCCGAGCTTTTTCGCGAATATACTCAAGTTGGATATCATGAACTGACTGTACTAATATCGAAACACATTTCTTTTCATTCAACTTAATCGTAGGATGTTTTGTCACATCTTTTTCCGCTGTAAGAATGACCACCAACGATTCCTCGATGATTCTTCTCAACTCCATTTCATCAAGCAAAATTCCCACACGATATTTCCATTTGCTAAAATTCGTGCCATCGAGTTGTTGAATTTTTAGAATGTTATTTACAGTAACGTTCGCCAACTTTGACTGTTGCCTTCACCACAATTGACTTCCAACCTCAATTGTATAACTTTATCCTGCACGCAGTGGGCCCATAACCTCAGAGAATATGCAAGAAATTGCAGTAATTTATTCAATCAAATAATTGAAATACAAAGGATGAATCAACAAAAAAGACAGCCACTACTGAGCTCTTGAGCTGTTTCTCTCAAACTGACTCTCACTATTTCTTGATCACCAAGGTTACCTCGGTCGCCTTCATTTGTCAATTGTTATTGTTTTTTAACATACTTTATTCTATTTTATTGTTTATATTAACGTTATGTCTAACTCCATTTGGGGGTCTGATGTCGGTGTGGCACTTTGCCGAATTTTGCTGTTGTTACTTACTTTAGATAGTTAACTCTTTCGGAACTTGGAACGGAGTCGTGCTCAGGGTTTACCGGGCGGTTGACCTTTCTTTCTGCCAATAGAACCTGGATTTGAACCGCCTTTTTCTTTTCTTCTTTCACGGTTTTTGCTGGCGATGTGCCGTCCGGTTCCAATATAATTCGGAACCACTCGACCTTTTGCAGGCACACTTGCTGTTTTCCCATTTCATTATCGCTAATTCGGTTATTAAACTGTTTATAGTACGAAAACAAAAATTTAATTCAGTTGTTTCTTGGATTGGTAACCAAGGTTACCAGACAAGTAAACAAATTTTTTCATTTGTCTGAATTTGGTAACTAACTAAATTCAGACAAAAGATGGACACTAAATAAACACAAAAATATCACTACAAACACTTTTGAAAACTGAGGTGTGAGTGTGATGAGAATAATAGTCGATGTTACAAGAACACTGATCGTTTATTATATTATTACAAAGTGTGCTAGAAACGTCAAAGACTAAAAACTAAGAACTAAAAACCCTGCGTAGCATGACGCTTGCGTTAGGGCATCTATACAGAGGGTTCCAAGTATCAATGTGCAATTTCATTCTTTAACAAACACTTTTCCGTAGTTGCTACTCAAATTTGGATAAATGACGATTGTTACCGCTGCCATTGGTAACGACAGAAAGGTCTTTTATTGTTAGCGACTTTTGTCAATTGTTCAAAGTGCAACCAGGGAATATTGTTGATAGTAACAATTTTTGTTTGAGTTGTTCGTCCTTCTTCTGTCTGAATTTAGTTATAATAGTTACCATAATCGAAAGAGAAGAGTTGATAACGCTAATCCCAAATCTTTATCCCAACCAGCCACCCACACTCCTGCAAAGTCTTCCAGATCCAAAACTCAGGAACTCGGTCACCCCCAAGGAGGTGATGTCGAAATTGTCTAACTACGATTCACCCCACCAGTTATGATTCATTGTTCAAATTTATGTATATCGAATTGTATTAAAGTATTTTAAACCAAGTACACTAAGAATTAGAAGACTCCTCATAGAGAAGAAACTTTTAAAATGGTTTGGGAAAAACCAGCGCTAATGATTAGCCGTCTCAGATCTCAATTTCGGTTAATATTTTTTGACAGCTCATTGACAATCTTGGCAACTGATCTTTGTGTAATTTCGTTTTGTTTGGTGTCCAATCCTATAATGCTCTTTGGCGAATTACTTAGAGAGGTTATTTCAATTTGCCAAAATATGCGGAAAGTGGGAAGGTCCTAATTATGTGATGTGAATTTATAAGTTTAACAGAATTGAAAAAAAGCAGCTAAAAAAGATGTTTAAGTGTTATTATTATCTTATCAAAGAAAATATATAAAATTTTGATATTTGTTAGGAATAGCAATGTCTAATTAACAATTCACACACTTTTGTCGATGCATATTCTTCAGACAACAAAAGTATGTTTTACTTTTGATTAATAAACATATCGCCTTCATTGCTGTTGAAACCTGAATATGTACAAAATATCATTTGATTTCAAAACTGATCTTGAACAATTATTTGGTAACTTCTTACAATTTCGTCATTGAAAAGATAAAAACAACAAAAGAAATAAGTATTTACACTTCGTTAGCTGTTTGTTTCACTTTTTAGCCTTCAATGCAGACACAAATCTAATATTTTTGTTTATATTCAAAAAGTAATTATAATTTTGTCCAGATTGATGTTTTCAATGAACTCAGAAGTCTTGATTTATCTAGTAATAGAGGTCCTTATGATATTCCTCCTACAGTATTGAATGAATTGTGGATTCTCATTAACAAAGCCTTTATCAATGAAATTTAAAATGTTTTCAAAATCTACTTTATTTCCTAACGTACGTAAAAAATCGTTTGTTATACCTACCTTAAAGGATGGAGGTAGTTTACTTGTTGTTTTCCAAAATTGTCCAAAAAAATCATTTCCAAAATAATTATGCCTTAGTTCCAAAATATTATAAATGAGAGTCAACATGAATTTTGCAAATGTAAACCTTCTGCGACCAACCTTCTTATTTATAACCTCTCGACAGTTGGTGCTCTTGAAAATCATTTACAGGTTGATGTTGTTTATACAGACATTTAAAAGGCATTTGATAGAATCTGCCATGATTTATTGTTTGCTACACTAAATGGGCTGGATTTGTCAAGTAATTTTTCCACTGTAAATAATCATAACGATTGCAATGTAAAGTGATTAGTTTTTATAAAAAATTAATCAACACCATATTCGCAAGTTATACTTTAGATAAAAGATTTTAATGTAATGTGTTTGAAATTTAAAAATGAGTAAAAGATTGGGCGGTAGTTTTTCTAGAAAAGTTGGTTCGGTTCAAGCTACAATGAATTTGGGTAAATGTAAAAAAAAACTGGAGCATATCTTGGTGCTTTTGCCCACACATTAAAGTAGCTTTTTACACAAATACTGCTGTAGGATCTTTCCATAATCGGTATCGCGGATTATATGTACAGCAATTAAGCAGAACGAAATACTCTCACATTAGCTGTCAAAATTGCCAGAGTTGTCAAAACGTGCTGACTCCTTAGGAACTCGTTAGGAATATTTAAACAATTACAATAATGGCAACTTGATGCCATTTTTGTGGAGATGTCGATTACTAGTCCTGAAAGTCACGGAAATCAAATTAGTTGCAGATCTATCGTCGACATACAAAAACTGTCTGTGATTCTGACAGATAATTAACATGTGAAAAGAAATTGTTTTTGTTAACTTTGTTAACTTTATATTTCCATTAGAATAGATTGCTGCTAAGAGAAGTTCCAACTATTATAATTTAGTTTGAATATGTGATACGGACGACGTGAGGGATGAAATTGAAAACAGGATAACTAGATGTATATACACATAAATAAAATTTTAATTAATTAGTAATTACAAAACTAAACGAACATTTGGGAGTGGGTGTTGGACTGAGTGACATTTTACGAACTTTCAAGTTTCAATAGCAACGAAGGAATTTTGTGTATCAAATAAAAGAAAATAATATTTATGTTGCTAAGATTACGATTCCTTGTGACATATGCCAGACGTTAAAATATAAATAAAACATCCAATGTCCAATTGAACCTTAATCGAAATATGTAATTTAGAAAAAAGTTGTCTTCTTTCAAGTAAATTTGATTTGTTTCTTCCATTTCTTCTTTTATTGATGATCCTTGGTCCTGGATTTGCATTTGAGGACTTTTATGACCTTACTTATTACAAGTGTAGCACCCTTACTTACTTTGTTTCTTGTGGTTGTTATTGTTGACTGAGAATACTGTTGAGTCACTTTCAGGATGTTTAACATTTTGTGATATGTTGATTTCACAGAAAGTTATCTTCATGCCGGAGCTTTCAATAGCAATAATCATTGGTTGATAGGAGGACTCTGGTAGACCGGAGAGTAGCAATGTAACTAGCCATTCATCGTCAACTGCGAAACCAATGTTTCTGAGCTTGCGAGCAGTACACATAATTTTGCTCACATATTTCTCTACGTTTTGACATACAGTAAGTGAAGTATTATAGAGATCACGCAGCAGCCCGTCACAGCGTGTCAACAAAGAGTCATCAAATACTTATGAAAACGTATCCCATACTTCTTTTGCAGTACTACTCTCTTGCATGTGCACGTAATTTATTTAGTCAACTAGTAAATTTATCTTAGTTTTTGCCTTTGTGTCTCGTTTTGTGTCCACAATGACACATGTGGTGGGGTCTATGCAGTTCCACGACTCCTCTTGCTGTAGGTATGTTTTTAGAGCAAAATCGTCATGTTACGTAATTATCTAGGCCGGTTAACTTTTCAATTAATGCCAATTGATTGTTTGCTGACAATTTAAGAACCCTTATTCCAGATGTTACGAGAAAACACTTTTCAATTGTCGTATTGACGTTTTAGGTTAACTTCATTACTTTTCTCAGTAAGTAAGCCATTCTGGGCTTCCCTGGGCTTTTCTGGCTCCATAACCTGTTAATTTTTCTTAAAAGAATTTATTATTTCAGAAGAAAAACTTATATTTAAGAATTTAGTGTTAAAATTACAACTTAACTGTCTACAGGCGCACAATTCAAATTACAATTTTAACAGTTTATGTGTAGTTTCAGTACACTCCTACAGGTCATCACAACAGTTACAATTGGATTCCCAAGAGGAAATGAAACATTATTTGTTTTAAGATGTGTTATAATTTTTCATTCTTTATAATAGCCTAAGCTACATTGCGCTGTAAATTGAGAAGATTGCTTCAGATAAACTACTTTTGGTTAACAAGACAGCATTAAATTAACTGAGGAATGCATATTATTGTAAGCTGGGTCACCTCGTTGATTAATATTTATGTGATCCCATTTTCCGCACATTTTGGCAGACTGAAATATCCTCTTTCTGTAATTCGCCAAAGAGCATTATAGGATCGGACACCAATCAAAACAAAATTACACAAAGATCAGTTGTCAAGATTGTCAGTGAGTTGTCAAAAAATGCGAGCCGAAACTGAGACTGAGACGTCTAGCCATTAGCGCTACCAAATAATTCCATTCAATTAGAAACGTTAAATAATTACTTTAATAACAAGGAGTTTATTTTCTGTGAGAAGGCTCTTCTAATTCTTAGGGCACTTGGTCTAAAATACTTTAATACAATTCAATATACATAAATTTCAACACTGAACCATAAATGGTGGGGTGCGTCGTAGTTACACAATTTCGACATCACCTCCTTGGGGGTGACCGAGTTCCAAGAAGTTTTCTGAGTTTTGGAGCTGGGAGACTTTGCAGGAGTAGGGGTGGCGAGTTGGGACAAAGATTTGGGATTAGCGTTAGGAGTAGGGGTACCATCAGAGTTTACCGATAGTATCCCTAGTTTAGACGACAAAGCTGTGTAAGCACTCTTTTGGGGTTTATTGAGTTTTTCACTTAGCTTTTCTTTTTCCCGGACCCTACACATAGTTTATTGGTTTAGTAACCGAGGTTACAAGCCAAATTAACAACTCTTCTCTTTCGATTATGGTAACTATTATAACTAAATTCAGACAAAAGAAGGACGAACAACTCAAAAAAAAATTGTAATTTTCAACAATATTCCCTGGTTGCTACCCACACTTTGAACAATTGACAAAAGTCGCTAACAATAAGAAACTTTTCTGTTGTTATCAATGGCAGAGGTAACGATCGTCATTTAACCAAGTTTCGGTAGCAACTACGGAAAAGTGTTGGTAGTGATATTTTCGTTTTTATTTAGTGACCCTATTAAAGTTCCTATTAAAAGACAAGAGCCGAGAAATAAGAAAAGGAAAAGGAGGCCCAAATCCAGGTTCTATTGGCAGAAAGGAAAGCGGTACCACATCCAACGACACAGCTAGTTATTGTAAAGCCTCAGTTTTGATCGGTTACCTTAGAGTACATTAGAGTACCAATTAATTCTCTGTATCGTGTGGGGTCTTTGAATGGTTTTAAATCTCTGTTAAATTTTGAGTGGCAGTCGTACAGTGTTTTAATTGGATTGCAATCTACCATTCTGAATTTCTCTGAAATATATTTTTTTTGTTTAAGTATTACTCCTTTCTTACTTTGGTTAATTTCTATTCTAAAGAAAATCCTAGCAATCTTTGATCTTCAATTTCTCAGCTAATTCTCTCTTAATTTCATTACCAGTTTGATTTTCGACAGTTCTTTTGTACTCCTTAAATTTTTCAAAAACTTCTCTCTTTGACTTAAGGAAAAAACCTGGCACCACCTATTATATTCGTCTATAAATGTAAGAAGATATCTTGATCCACCGCTGAATCTGACTCGCATTGGTCCGCAGATATCTGAATGAACAATATTCAGTAACTGCTTACTTCTTCCTTCTCTATCAGTAAAGGGTTTCCTTGCTTGCTTACCTCGTTGACATTGTCACACCACATGGGTAATTTATCATTATCCAATTTATTACCGTGTACCAGTCGCTTTCTGTACAAATCCTGTACGCCTTTATAATGTAGGTACTCTAGTTGTCTATGCCACAGGACCATTTTGTTTGAATTTCTATGCATTATTCACTTGTAGACATTTGACTTTCGTTGTATATAAACATATTATAATATTTTTCATAAAATCAAGTAGCCCAAAAAGTTTTCTTTATTTGTTTACAACAAAACTCTAATCAGTTCAGACTTTTATTTCATAAGAAACACATCTTTCTGAAGTTGCTCCTACGCTTCAAGTCAAAATTAATAGTTAAATATTCTCTCTTTATCAATGAGGTTCTTCCTCATTGAGAATTGTAATTAGCAGAAATACTTATGTACAGTAGTGCTAGAAATGAAACCGATCTTACCAAACTGTTATTTTTAGGGAATAGTTTTGGCTAAATTCATTATTTATATTTACAGGACTTCCCAACCAAACACAGAATAAGGCTTCATAAAATAACACATTGATTTGTTTTCAGAATAAATTATGATTATTTTTTTATTGGAGCAAAGAGGGGGAAATCTACAAGACGTAGTGCCGGACTTTACCGACTAAAAACCCCTCTCCGGGCAATGATCCGAAGATCAAGACCTAAGAGTAGTTAACCATAAAGGTTTAGGAAAATATAAGGGAAAACTAAAGAGGTACGTGACAATCGCTACATAGTAAAGAAAAGATGTTCAAAAGAGACGCAGAGGTCTAGACAGCCAAGAGACAAGGTCTCTTGTATCTGTCGGATTCACAGGGTTGGATATCATGCAAGCATGCAATCTCCGGATTAGAGTGTTGAAAGATAGATCTCCGGAGGTTGAGGGCATGCTATTTTCTCTGAGGCTATGAAATATGAAAAAATATGCAAGAAATCCGAAAAAATGTCAAGAAAAAGTCACAATAAAGGAGAAAACAGCAATACCAAGAAACCGTCTTCAAAAGTTCTATCAAAAAGGCTGAGGACAGGAATGTTCCCATTGGAGTTCCACATATCTGTCTGTGTATAAAGAAGGTACTTTCAATTTATGGAAAGTTTTCCATAGTATGTGCAAACGTTTCAACTCAAATAACATCTGAGAATTAAGCATGTTTATAGTAATTATAATATTAGAATTGTGCCGTAGTAGTTTTTACTTATATTTTAATCTGTAATTTATGACGGAAAATGTGATTCATAAATAATTATATTGTGTATATCTGTATATTTTTCCACTGAATAATTGGATGTTGAAAAAATCGGCAATGTGTCGAAACCATTTTATAACACCAAACTAATATTAAAATATCGACATAAGTTAAAGAAAGTAGTTTTATTTGTAAAGTTATGTTATATTTAAATATTTGGGAATCTCATTTATGGTCATCCACTGTAGGTTGAAATACAAGGATGAGATTGATTCGAAACAGTTCTACCATCAAAAATATTATAGCAAATTGAAAAATCATCACGATATTCCTTTTCTCTGTCAATTTGCTGAGACAGTGGATTAAAACGAATTATAAGAAAAGATATAACTGAACCACAATTGGGTGTTATATTAATACAATGTAAGAATCAAATCAAATATGTTTGAGAGAAGACAACTTTTTTATAAATTACTATATAGTTCTGACATATGCCATAAAGAAACGTAATTTGACATATTATTTTATTTTTTGACAAACAATTCGTTGCTATTGATACTTGTTTGCAAAATGTCACTCAATCACACACTCACTCGTTTTATTTTTTAATTACAAATTAATTAAAATTTTATTTGTTTTCAATTCTATTTCTCACCTTATAGTAGTTGAAACTTCTCTTAGCAGCAATCTATTCTAATGGAAATATAAAATTAACAAAGTTAACAAAAACAATTTCGTTTCACATATTAATTACCTGTCGAAAATAAATGTCGACGAGAGATCTGCAACTGATTTGATTTCAGTGACATGCAGGGCTCGTAATCTAAACCTTCAGACGGTAAGTTGCTATTTTTGTAACTGTTTAAATATTTCACCTTTTTAACTCAATAGTAAATTCACGTAGTTGATTCTTTCAGCTTGAATAAGTGAGCGACAGATTTCAACTATGCACTCAATTTTTCTCCTTCACCTTTAATTATCACCCTCAAACAACACTAATATACCAATCTTTCCATATTTGATAATTTTATGTCGTAAATTATTTAGATTCTACATGTCTGGATGACAAGTTCAAATAATGTTAACACAATTTATAAACCAAATCATGAAATAGTGATTTCTATTTCACAAATTTCTGGGGAAATAAAGATTTGAAATCTTTGTTGGGTTGAAATTTATAATTAATAGATTTATCTGTTGCAGTTTTGTTAAAACTTTCATCTACTTTAGTGCATATATATTTTTAGTGTTTCCATATTTTCTTGGGCGTAGGCATGTTTTGACAAAACACTGACAACATCATCGAGAACTAAAGTTGTAGTATTTTCGTTCTGCTTATTCGGTTATCAAATAATCGCGATACAGATCATGGAAAGAAGTAATTATATACAATCAAACATCGCGGAGCCTTGTATCCTATTAAGCAGTATTCCTCTAAAATATCTGTAATAAGGTATATCATAATTGAAATGAAAGTTTATGCTCTTATAGACATTCAAGAAGTGAGACACAATTTACTTGCTTTACCTGTATGCTCCATACTTGCTTCAAAAATATGTTAATATCGTGGTGGTAACTCTCCATATGCGTTGGGATGTAGATGGAGTTCTTAGATACTTTATTTAAATTTGCATTCTGTAAAAAGAAATAATTTTTGAGGGTATTGCAAAAATTATCTTCAAAAATTGATTGAATAAATCATATTGTAGAAGAGAATGAAAAACACAGTGACCAAAGATTTTTTTGAAAGAAGGAAAATAACGGAGCGATTTTTAATTAGGGATGTCTCAATTTGATTATACGGCGTTGTAGTGCGTTGATTCAGTCAACCAAAGGGGCGGTATATATAACACGATATTTTACACTAAATACTCTCTGTACTCTGTAATATTGTATAACTTTGGTTAACTTTTGATATATATACAAATCGGGATTCTTTTTTACAGTTTCTAAGACATTTTGGTGTTTTGTTAATATATCTTATCTCCTAACTTTATTTAAGTGAACTTTAAATATAATTGGTAATATTTTGATACAGCAAAATAAAAGCCCACGGGAAATTTTCATGTGGCTTGATTTCCAAGTATTTCATGATTAATTAACACTATTTGAAATCAGAGCTCTGAAATAGATATATTTCGTTATTAATGTAATTGTTACAATATTCCGCCTTGATTAACTGCAATAAATTCTGAATCAAAGGAAATCCAAATTTAAAAAAACAATAGAACACTTGTTGTAACTTAGCATCTGTAATTTACAACTGTTCCCAAAACTTAATTTAAAATATTAACAATTTCAACATTCAAGAGATGCTGTGAAACTTTAGAACAGTAGGTGTCTCACCATTCAAAAAATCAACAACAACATACGCGCCATTAATTTATTTCAGATGTAATTCATAAGGAATAACACATAATTTCTAAGGAAAGTCAAATTTGATGATTAACATCAGTGGATCAAATTTAAATGGAAAATGTGTGTTGTTTAAATTAACGGTTAAGACTTGAATAATACTATTTGGAGTAAATAATTAAATTATTTATTAACAATTTCTTAAAACGAGAGAATAAGTTTTTGAGAACTCTGGTTCTGTACGTGTGTTTTGACAACTAACTGTCAACTGATGTTGGAGATTTTGCTTGTTGGACGATTTTATAATGGCCTTACCAAGTACACAAAGTTGTTCTTCTAAATTGTCGAGATATTCTGAACACAGGATCCTATAATAATAATCGAGGAGCTATTTTTCTGTCACAGTTACCTGTGTAGCATTCTGCTGGTATAATTTAATTTACAATGCGAAAAAATATCTTATTCTTGAAAATAAAGCTTACGCTATAACAGAGTCAAGAATTGAGACGCAATTTACTTGGAAAATCATTTATTTAGAATACCGATCAGACATGTAGTAGATGTTAAGATTCTGCATATAGCATATAGATAAACCAAGTAAATTGTGTGTCACCTCTTGAATGTTTATCTTTCTTTTCAGTTATGTTATACCTTATTGCACGGTAAAGTAGTTTTTTTAGAAAAATACTACTTAAAATGATCCCAGGTTCCTATAATCGCGATTATAAGATTAGCAACTAATTAGAATGAAAATACCCCAACATGCCCAAGTAGTCTAATTTGTCAGCAAGTTGTCAAAACGTGCGTAGCGGTTACGAGCTCTCTAGAAAACGTGGAGACACTTAAAATATATATGCACTAAAGTAGATGAAAATTTCATCAAAATTACAAATGAGCTATTAATTATAAATTTCAACTCAACAAAGATTGCAAATTTTTACACAGAAAATTGTGATTTGATTTTGTTTATAAATTGTGTTGTCATTATTTGAACTTGTCATCTAGACATGAGGAATCTAAATAAATTTTGACATAAAATTAGCAAAATTAGAAAGATTGGTATCTTAGTGTTGTTTGAGGGTGATAATCCAACCAAACGTGAAAGAGAGAAATTCAGTACCTAGTTGAAATTTGCCGCTCACTAATTCTTGCTTAAAGAATCAACTACGTGAATTATTTTTTGATTTAAAAAGGTGACATATTTAAACAGTTACAATAATAGGAACCTACTGTCCGAAGGTTCCGATTACGAGTCACTGAAATCAAATCAGTTGTAGATGTCTCGACGACATTTATTTTCCATCAAAGGAATACTGTCTGTGAATCTGACAGATAATTAACATGTGAATAGAAATTGTTTTCATTAACTTTATACTTAAATGCAGAAATATATTTTGCTACTAAGAGACGTGGGGGATGAAATTGAAAACAAGTAACTTGCCTGATGTATATACACATAAATAAAATTTTAATTAATTAGTACTTACAAAATTAAACAAACATTTTGGAGCGAGTGTTGTATTGAGTGATATTTTGCAATCTTTCATGTTTCAGTAGCAACGAAGGAAGATTGTTAGTCAAATAAGAGAAAATAACATTTATGTTGCTAAGATTACGTCACCTTATGATGTATGTCAGCCTGTGCAATTATAGGCAAGAGTTATGGTTAATTCAATAAAACCTAATTCGAAATATGTGGTTTGGAATCACGTTGTCTTCTTTCAAGTAAATTTGATTTGATCTTATATTGTATTAATATTACATCAAATTGTGGTTCAGTTATATTTTTTGTTATAATTCTATTCGTTTGAATCCACAGTGTCAACAAATTGACAGAGCAAAGAAATGTCGAGATGAGTTATAATAACTTTAATGGTAGAACTGTTCCGAATCAATTTCATCCTTATATTTCAACTTACACTAAATGACCATAAATGTGGTTCCCAAATATTTAAATATAATATAACTTTCCAAATGAAACTACTTTGTTTAAGTTTTGTGGTTAATTTAATTAATTTTAACCTCCAATTAGTTAGTGGAAAGAAGTACTTAAAAGATATATGCGACATAATTTTTTAGGAAACACATTTACTGATTACAGTACAGATTAAATTTTAAGGAAGAATTACTTCGGCACTATTCTAAAATTATAATTAGAATAAACAAGCTTAATTCTCAGATGTAGGATGAGTTATGAGGTAGGTCCATACTATCGAAACATGGGACTCGAGATGGCGATCTGTGGTACAAGAATTGAACTTCTATCCAAAGAAAATTTCGACACGAGGCGGATTCAGGTAGAGGCGTTACTTACCAAAATCGATACCTGGAATTTCGTTAATGAAGTATCAAAGTCAGTTAAATGTCAGGGTGACAAAAAAAGTGAATCAGCGCTTAAAACGTGGATGTAAATAAGATAAAAAGGTAAATGCGGACATAATCCTATGCATAAGCCCATCGGACCTCAAGAGTATCAAAGGATGCGAGATTTCCAAAGATGTACGGCACTTTTGAAACAATTATTTTATATATTTTATATATTTTATATTATTTGATTAAGTATAAATAAAATTGGATAACGATAAATTACCCACGTGGTGTGGCATATATCAATGAGGTAAATATGCAAGGACACCCTTTACTGCCAGAGAATTAAGAAGTAAGCAGTTACTGAATATTGTTCATTCAGACATCTGCGGACCAAAGCGAGTTAGAACCAGAGGTGGATCAAGATATCTTCGAACATTTATAGACGATAATAGTGGATGGTGCAAGGTGTATTTTCTCATGTCAAAAGGAGAATTTCTTGAAAAATTTAAGGAGTACAAAAGAACTGCTGAAAAACGAACTGGTAATGAAAGTAAGAGAGAATTAGCTGAGAAATTGAAGATCAAAGAATGCTAGGTTTTTTTTTTGGAATAGAAATTAACCAAAGTAAGAAAAGAGGAACACTTAAACAAAAAAAATATATTTTAGAAAGTTAACAGAGATTTAAAAATGTTCAAAGACTCCACACGATACAGAGAATTAATTGGTACTCTAATGTACTCTAATCCAGCCGATCAAAACTGGGGCTTTACAATAATTAGCTGTGTCTTTCTGACAATCGAACCTGGATTTGAGCCGCCTTTTCATTTTCTTATTTCACGGTTTTTGTCTCTTAATAGGAACTTCTTCTGAAATGAAACTGGCGATGTGCCGTGTGGCTCCAATAGGACTCTGAAGCACTCAAACTTCTTGCAGGCACGCTTGCTGTTTACTCATTTCATGACCGCTAATTCAGTTATTAAACTGTTTATAGTACGAAAACCTAAACTTAATTCAGTTGTTTCTTGGATTGGTAACCAAGGTTACCAACCAGGTAAACAAATTTTTTTATTTGTCTGAATTTAGTAACTAACTAAATTCAGACCAATTCAGTTACCATATTCGAAAGAGGAGAGTTGTTAATTTGGCTGGTAACTTCGGTTACTAAATCAATAAACTATGTGTGTGAACTATGTGTAGTGTCCGGAAAAGAGACAAGCTAAGTGAAAATCACAATAAAAACCAAATGTCTGCCGACGTTTCCAGAGGTACCCGATTTCCTTAGTGTTCAAATTTATGTATATTGAATTGTATTAAAGCATTGCATATTCTTCAGACAACAGAAGTATGTTTTACTTTTGATTAATAAACATATCGCCTTCATTGCTGTTGGAACCTGAATATGTACAAAATGTAATTTGATTTCAAAACTGAACTTGAACAATTATTTGGTAACTTACAATTTCGTCGTTGAAAAGACGAAAACTACAAAAGAAATAAGTATTTAGTCTTTACACGTGAGCTGTTTGTTTCGTTTTTTAGCTTTCAATGCAAACACAAATTTAAGCAATATCGTTTTGTCATGAAAATATTTTGGTTTATATTCAAATAATAATAATAATTTTTTCCAGATTGATGTTTTCAATGAACTCAGAAGTCAGATTTATCTAGTAATAGAGGTCCTTATGATATTCCTTCTACAGCATTGAATGAATTGTGGATTATCATTAACAAAGCCTCTAAAAATGGAATTTAACTTGTTTTTAAAATGTGCTTTATTTCCTAATGTACAGAAAAAATCATTTATTACACCTACCTTAAAGAATGGAGATAGTTTACTTGTAACAAATTTAGGCCTGTATGAAAAATGTTTTGTATTCCATAATTGTCCAAAAAAATTCATTTTCAAAATAGTTCCAAAATATTATAAATGAGAGTCAACATGGATTTTGCAAATGTAAATCTTCTGCGACCAACCTTCTTATTTATAACAATTCGACAGTTGTTGCTCTTGAAAATCATTTACAGGTTGATGTTGTTTATATAGACTTTTAAAAGGCATCTGATAGAATCTGCCATGATTTATTGTTTGCTGAACTAACTGGGCTGGAGTTGTCAAGTAAGTTTTCCACTGTAGATAATCATAACGATTGTAATGTAAAGTGATTAGTTTTTTAAAAATAATAAATCAACATTATTTTCGAAAGTTACACTTTACATAAAAGATTTTAATGTAATATGTTTGAAATTTAGAAATGTGTAACAGATTAGGCGGTAGTTTATCTAGAAAAGTTGGTTTGGCTCAAACTAAAATAAATTTGCGTAAATGTAAAAGAAAAACTGGTGAATATTCTGGTGCACTGATTGCAGAACAATTTTTAGATGGGATGGACAGTAATTTAGCATATAAATTCCAGCTTAAAGTATGCGTTATTGTTGAAGAAGAAATAATGTGTAGAAATAGTTAATCTTTCCATTTCTCTGTTAACATCAACTATTATTGACTAGTAATTAATAAGTCAACTTAGTTGTCACGCCCTTCCATATTCTGTCATTGTCAAAACTTTTCAGGTTATTCATCAAACTCTCTAATACCCTCAAAAATTATTTCTTATTACAAATTGCAAATTTAAATAAAGCATCCTAAGAACTCCATTTACAACTCAACGCATATGGAGAGTTACTACCACGATTTTAATATATTTTTAAAGCAAGTATGGAACATATAAGTAAAACAAGTAATCGTGTCTCACTTATGAAAGTCTATAATTTCGTAAGCGTTCCTTTTAATTATGTTGCCCTTGTTGCACTATAAAGTAGATTTTTAGAAAAATAATGGTTAAAAGGATTCCAGGTTCTGCGATGCTTTGTCGTATAAAATAACCTCTTTTTATAATCGGTATCGCGATTATAAGATCAGCAATTAACCAGAACGGAAATACTTCAACATTAGTTGACTAAGTTGTCAGAAAGTTGTCAAAACGTGCGTACTCGATAGCAACTTTCAAGAAAACGTGGAGACACTAAAAATATATATGTAATAAATCAACAAAAGAATGCTATTACTTATAAATTTCTACTGTAAAAAGATTGCAAATCTTTACGCAGAAAATTGTAGAATAGAAATCAATATTTCATGATTTGGTTTAAAAGTTGTGTTGACATTATTTGAACTTGTCATCCAGACATGAGGAATCTAAATAATTTTCGTCATAAAATTAGCAAATATGGAAACATTGGTATCTTAGTGTTGTGGGAGAAAGATAACCCAACCAAAAGTGAAAGAGAAAAATTCAGTGCATAGTTGAAAATTGTCGCTCACTAATTCAAGCTGAAAGAATCAACCACGTTAATTTACTGTTGATTTAAAAAAGTGAAATATTTAAACAATTACAATAATGGCAACTTCTTGTTTGAGGATTTCGATTACGAGTGCTGAAAAATCACGGAAATCACGAACTTTCAAGTTTCAGTAGCAACGAAGGAATTTTGTTTATCAAATAAAAGAAAATAACATTTATGTTGCTAAGATTACGTTTCCTTGTGACATG
This sequence comes from Aethina tumida, assembly GCF_024364675.1. Lineage (NCBI taxonomy): Eukaryota > Metazoa > Arthropoda > Insecta > Coleoptera > Nitidulidae > Aethina > Aethina tumida. The sequence continues at coordinate 25,943,122 of NC_065435.1, read as the reverse complement.
TGCCACACGTTACAATATAAACAAAAGGTCCAATGACCAATTAAACCATATTCGAAATATGTAATATAGAAAAAAGTTGTCATCTTTCAAGTAATTTTGATTTGTTTCTTTCATTGTATTAAAATTACATCAAATTGTGGTTATATTTTTATTATATTTCTATTTGTTTTAATTGACAGTGTCATCAAATTGACAGAGAAAAGAAATATCGAGATGATTTATCGATTTGTTATAATAACTTTAATGACAGTGATTCATTTATTTAATGACCACGTTACAAATCACATCTGTGTGTGAAATGATATGGACAAATTGCACGTGTTGATTACCAGGAAACTTTTGCACAAACAATCAGTTCAATACGATCGTTACTATCTGTGGCTGTACAAAATAATCACAAAATCAAGTAACTAGACGTAAAGACAGCATTTTTATATGGAGAACTTGAAGACACCTATTTATGACTTAACAAGAAGGGTTGGATCATGACGAAAACATGGTATGTAAATTGAACAAGTCACCATATGGGTTAAAACAATTCCCTTGCTGCTGGCATGCCAAATTCGACTCTACACCGAAAAGAGTTTTAGTATTTATATGGAACAAATTTTAAACAGAATTGAAATGACTAATGCTGATCCTAATACTGTTCCAGTCGACCCTAACATAAAGCTACAGTAGGAAGATACTACCTCACTTCTGCTCTTCATAATAACACAGCTCGTTCCGTCAAATTTTATTTGGCTACCATCGCAAATAATCTGACTTAGAGACAATAGATTTGTTGCCAATTTAGGAACACACAATAGTTTTGTAAAAAGCACGCACCTTTTTGTTTTGACCTTCATCGTCATAATGGTCCAACCTCATTTGTTCTGAGCATGGCACAGATTATACTTTGTTGTTTGCGACTCTGATTTTATGTATGACAGGAGCCGTCATATTTTCAAGCATGTTCTTACGTCTTGTCATGTGTGACGATGCATAGGAAGCCACTTACCATGGGTCATTTTGGCTGGATGTTGCCTCAAACGCAGCAGCATATGATGAACTACTTGATTTTTGTTGAACATTCTTGGTTCTGGATTTGCATTTGAGGACTTTTATGACCTTACTTGTTACAAGTGTAGCACCTTGGACCCTTACTTTGTTTCTGTGGTTGTTTTTAATTTTCTTGATGACTGACAATACTGTTGAGTCACTTTCAGGTTGTTTAACATCTTGTGATAGTTTTGATTTCACAGAAACAGAAGGTATCTTCATGCTGGAGCTTTCAATAGCAATAATCATTGGTTGATAGGATTCTGGTAGACCGGAGAGTAGCACTGTAAATAGCCATTCATCGTCAACTTCGAAACCAATGTTTCTGAGCTTGTGAGCGGTACACATTATTTTACTCATATATTTCTCTACTTTTTAACATGCAGTATGTGAAGTATTACAGAGATCATGCAGCAGCCCATCACAGCGTGTCAACCAAGATTTATCCCATACTTATTTTGCAGTACTACTCTCTTGTATGTGCACGTAATTTATTGAGTCAACTAGTAAATTTATCTTAGTTTTTGCCTTTGTGTCTCGTTTTGTGTCCACAATGACACATGTGGGGGGTTTTATGCAGTCCATAGCAAATAACCAGGTTACGTAATTATCTCGGCTGGTTAACTTTTCAATTAATGCTAATTGATTGTTTGCTGACAATTTAAGAACCCTTATTCCAAATGTTACGAGAAATCCCCTTTCAATTGTCGTATTGACGTTTTAGGTTAACTTTATTACTTTTCTCAGTAAATAAGTCTTTCTGGGCTTAAAAGAATTTATTATTTCTCAAGAAAAATTTATATTTAAGAATTTAGTGTTAAAATTACAACTTAACTGTCCACAGGCGCACAATTCAAATTAAAATTTAACAGTTTATGTGTAGTTTCAGTGCAGTTCAGTTACAATTGGCATCCCAAGAGGAGATGAAACATTATTTGTTTTAAGTTTTGTCAACATTGTTCATTCTTTATAGTAGTGTAAGCTACATTGCGCTGTAAATTAGATTTTTTTTAGAAGAATCCTTCAAGTAAACTAATTAGGGTTAACAAGACAGCATTAAGTTAACTAAGGAAAGCATATTATCAAATTTAGTACGCTGGGTCAGCTCCTGGAGTAATATTTATACGATACACATTCTCCACATTTTGGCAGATTGAAATAACCTCTTTCCATAATTCGCCAAAGAGCATTATAGGATCGGATACCGAACAAAATAAAATTACACAAAGATCAGTTGTCAAGATTGTCAAGGGGTTGTCAAAGAATACGAACCGTATTCCATATCAGTCTTCACAATATTGCCAAACTAATTTAAGTGTTTCTTTTCTATGAAAACTTTTTTCTAAATGTTAGTGTATTGACCTTTTTGCTTTAATTCAATTCAAAATACATAAATTTGAACACTGAACAATTTCTAACATTATCTCAGTCATCTAAATCTTATCAATATTAAAATTTGCCCTAATATATATTATTCTTTTCCTTGAAAAATATTACATTTTAGCAGTGTGCGTTTATATTCGGATTCAAACTCAGATAAATAAACTATATGTAGTTTGAGGAGAAAAGAGAAGCCAAGTGAAAATCTCAATAAAACCCAAAAGTCTGCCGGCGCTTCAAGAGGCCTTAAGATTAAAATATCGGAACTAGAGTGTGAACTACAACGAATGAAAGTAAGTAATGCAGTAAGCTGTCTGCTAAACTACAGACACCTTCGGTAAATCCTGGAAATACTCCTACTTCTAACACAAATCCTTTCTCCTAACTAGCCACCCCACACCTCCGAAACGCAAATGTTTTCCACGAAGTGGGTCACGCCTATAAAAGTGATGTCGAAATCGTCTGATGATGACGCACCCCTGTGCTCACCGAAAAGACATGAAAGTACTGGAAGTCTTTATATCCATTATGGTCAAAAGCCAAAAGTGAATAATTGGAACAGTTTACCAGCATCTGGTTCTGATTTTTATTCCAATCATTGTGCATCAGTAGATATATTTTTAGTAACTGGAGATTGAAACCTGCCCCGAGTGAATTGGACTAATGATGAGTTTAGTGTTTTCATGAGTTCTGAGGTTTACTCATTAAACTATCACTTGTCATTAGTTGATTGGGATTTACTTTTAAGCAATATGGATGTTAATGATTGAGAGCACAAATCTTATGAAATTTTATACAATATGTTCCAACTTGATCTACCTGTAAAAATAATTAAGAACTATGTTTCTTAAGTTGTTCTATAAAGAGCTTATGACATTAACAATTCATTATTCATTTGCAGATATTTGAATTTCGTTGTCATAAGCAAAATTAAATATTTTTCATAAAATCAAGTAGCCCAAAAAGATTTCTTTATTTGGTTACCACAAAACTTTAATCAGTTCATATCGAAACATACCTCTCTTATACATAATTTGTTTTCAGAGTAAATTCAATAAATTAAGATTGAAATCTGAAAGTACGATGTAAAAGGTAAATGCTGGAAAGATTCTAGTGGCCCAAGAATTGGATTTAAATGTACGTATAATTTTCATCTGTATTCAAGATTTTTATAATTAATGATATATTTTATGCTAAAACACACACAATTAAATTATTTAATTTAAATAAAAAACAAATAAGCTATTTCGACGATTCGTTGGACATCAGGAATTGACACATTGACAGACTGATTACTATCATATAAATAAAGATGGAATGTGCTATGACAAAGCCACATATCGGGAAATATGAAAAAAAAAATCCAAGAAATCAAAAAAAGTACAAGCAAAAATCCCAATAAAGAAGAAAACAGCATTACCAAAAGTTCTACCAAAAAGGCTGAGGACTGGAATGTTCCCGTTGGAGTTCCACATAACTGTCTGTGTATAAAGCAGGTACTTTCATTTTGAGAATTAAGCATGTTTATCATAATTATGATTTTATAATTGTGGCGAAGAAATTTTTCCTATTGTAATCTGTACTCTATGACGGTAAATGCGTTTCCTAAATAATTATGTTATATATAGCTCTAAATCTTTCTACTGAAAAATTGGTGGTTGAAAAAATCGACAATGTGTCGAAACCATTTTATAACACCAAACTAAATTTTCGACTTAAGTTAAACTAAGTAATTTTATTTGTAAAGTTAAGTTATATTTAATTATTTGTGAATCTCATTTATAGTCTTCCAGTGTAGGTTGAAATATAAGGATGAGATTGATTCGAAACAGTTCTACCATCAACAATATTATAACAAATCGAAAAATCATCACGATATTCCTTTGCTCTGTCAGTTTGCTGACACTGTGGATTAAAACGAATAGAATTATAAGAAAAGATATAACTGAACCACAATTTGGTGAAATACAATATAAGAATCAAATCAAGTTTTGCTTGGGAGAAGACAACTTTTTTGCTAAATTACATACTTCTGACATATGTCATAAGGAAACGTAATCTTAGCAACATTTTATTTTTTGACAAACAATTGGTTGCTATTGAAACTTGAAATAAATGTCGACGAGAGATCTGCAACTGATTTGATTTCAGTGACTTTCAGGGCACGTAATCTAAACCTTCAGACAGTAAGTTGCTATTTTTGTAACTGTTTAAATATTTCACCTTTTTAAATCAACAGTAAATTCACGTAGGTGATTCTCTCAGCTTGAATAACTGAGCGACAGATTTCAACACTGAAATTTTCTTTTTCAACATTGGTTATCACCCTCAAATGATATACTAATCTTTCCATATTTGATAATTTTATATCGCAAATTATTTAGATTCCTCATGTCTGGATGACAAATTCAAATAATATCAACACAACTTATAAACCAAATCATAAAATAGTAATTTCTATTTTACAATTTTCTGCGTAAATATTGATTTGCAATCTTTGTTCGGTTGAAACTTATAATTAATGGCTTTATCATTTGCAGTTCTGCTAAAATTTTCATCTACTTTGGTGCATATATATTTTTGGTGTCTCCATATTTTCTTGACAGTATGCGTGTTTTGGCAACACACTGACAACATCGAGAACTAAAGATGGAGTATTTTCGTTCTGCTTATTCGCGATACTGATCATAGAATGAAGGTATTTTATACTACCAAACATCGCGGACCCTTGTATCCTATTAAGCAGTATTCTTCTAAATTATCTATAATATTAATAATAATAATATCATAATTGAAATGAAAGTTTATGCTCTTATAGACATTCAAGAAGTGAGACACAATTTACTTGCTTTACCTATATGCTCCATACTTGCTTTAAAAATATCTTAAAATCGTGGTAGTAACTCTCCATATGCGTTGGGATGTACATGGAGTTCTTAGGATGCTTTATTTAAATTTGCCATCTGTAAAAAGAAATAATTTTTGAGGGTATTGCAAAAATTATCTTCAAAAATTGATTGAATATATCATATTTTAGAAGAGATTGAAAAACACAGTGACCAAAGGTTTTTTTGAAAGAAGGAAAATAACGGAGCGATTTTTAATTAGGGATGACTCAATTTGATTATACGTCGATGTAGTGCACTGATTCAGTTAACCAAAGGGGCGGTATATATAACACGATATTGTACACTAAATACACTCTGTACTATGTAATATTGTATAACTTTGATTAACTTTTGATATATATACAAATCGGAATTCTTTTTTACAGTTTTTAAGACATCTTGGTGTTTTGATAATATATCATATGCCTAACTTTACTTAAATGAATTTTAATATGATTGGTAATATTTTGATTCAGCAAAATTAAAGCCCACGGGAATTTTTCATGTGACTTGATTTTCGAGAATTTCATGACGAATTAACACTATTTGAAATCAGAGCTCTAAAATAGATATATTTTGTTATTAGTGTAACTGTTCCAATATGATTAAATGAATAAATGCAACAAATTATGTAGCTAAGGGAAATCAAATTTAAAAAACAATACAACACTTATTATAAATTAGCAACTGTTATTTACAATTGTTCCTACAACTTAATTTGAAATATTAACAATTTCAACATTCAAGAGATGCTGTGAAACTTGAGAACACTAGGTATCTCATCATTCAAAAACTCAACAACTACAAACACGCCATCAATTTATTTCAGATGTAATTCATAACACATAATTTCTTAAAAGAGTCAAATTTGATGATTAACATCAATGGATTGAATTTAAATGGAAAATGTGTAGGGTTTAACATAATGGTTAAGGCTTGAGTAATACCATATGGAATAAATAATGAAATTATTTACTAACAATTTCTTAAAACAGGAGAATAAGTTTTTGAGAACTCTGGTCCTGTACGTTTGTTTTGAAAACTAACTGACAACTGATATTTCAGTTATTTCATTTTGCTTGTTGGTCGATTTTATATTGGCGATACCAAATATAGAAAGATGGTATTCTAAATTGTCGAGATATTCTGAACACAGGATTCTATAATAATAATGGAGGAGCTATCCTTCTGTGACAGTTAACAGTGAAACATTCTTCTGATACAATTTAATTTACAATGCGAAAAAACATCTTATTATTGAAAATAAAGCTTACGCTATAACAGAGTCAAGAATTGAGACACAATTTTCTCAGAAAAGCATTTATTTGGAATACCGATCAGACATGTGTCAGATGATGATATTCTTCCAGGTAAATAGAAAGGAAGAAGAACTGCCTTCGTTGCTATTGTACCCAGATTATGTACAAAACTATTTTTTGGTAAATTTACCTTCTAAACTTGTTCATTTAGTTATTGCGAAGAGCACAAAAAACTTGAGCAACTTTTATTTATCTTCTAAAGGGTTCTTATCCCATCAAAGTTCAATTTATATTGTGCATCACATTCTTCAAGTTTTGATTCACCACCACGATTTGAACTTTATTTTAAAGCAAGTATGGAGCATGTAGGTAAAGTAAATTGTGTTTCACCTCTTGAATGTTTATAAAGATTTTTTAGAAAAATACTAATTAATAGGATCCCAGGTTCCTAGAATCGAGATTATAAATCAGCAACTAAGGCCAAGTTGTCCAATTTGTCAGCTCTCAAGAAAACGTGGAGACACTTAAAATATATATGCACAAACGTAGATGAAAATTTCAACAAAATTACAAATGATACAGCTATTAATTATAAATTTCATCTGAACAAAGATTGCAAATCAGAAAATTGTAAAGTGGAAATCACTTTTTCATGATTTTGTAAATAAAATGTGTTGACATTATTTGAAGTTGTCATCTAGAGATGAGGAATCTAATTAAATTTTGACATAAAATTAGCAAATTTGGAAAGATTGGTATCTTAGTGTTATTTGAGGGTAATAATCCAACCAAACGTGATAGAAAAATTTCAGTACCTAGTTGAAATTTGCCGCTCACAAATTCTTGCTTAAAGAATCAACTAGGTGAATTATCTTTTGATTTAAAAAGGTAAAATATTTAATCATTTACAATAATAGCAACCTACTGTCTGAAGGTTTCGATTACGAGTCACTGAAATCAAATCAGTTGCAGATCTCTCGTCGACATTTATTTTGAATCAAAGAAATACTGTCTGTGATTCTGCAGATAATTAACATGTGAATAGAAATTGTTTTTGTTAACATTGTTAACTTTATACTTAAATGCCGATATATATTTTGTTGCTAAGAGAGGTGAGGGATGTCGTCTTTCAAGTAAATTTGATTTGATCTTACATTGTATTAATATTACATCAAGTTGTGGTTCAGTAATATTTTTTGGTATAATTCTATTCGTTTGAATCCACAGTGTCAACAAATTGACAGAGCTAAGAAATATCGAGATGAGATGAGTTATACTAAATGGTAGAACTGTTCCGAATCAGTCATCCTTATATTTCAACCCACACTAAATGACTATAAATGTGATTCCCAAATATTTATATATAATATAACTTTCCAAATAAAACTACTTTGTGTACCTTTATGTTATGTGGTTAATTTAATATAAGTTTGGTTGTTAATAAATGGTTTCGACCCTTTGTCGATTTTTTTAACCTTCAGCTATTCAGTGGAGGTACTGAGTGCTATAAACAAGCTTCATTCTCAGATGATAGATGAGTTGAAACCTAGATCCACACTATGGTAACATTTCCATAAAATGAAAGTACTTGCTATATACAGAGATAGATATGTGGAACTCCAACGGAAACATTCCAGTCCTCAGTCTTTTTGGTAGAACTTTTGAATACGGTTTCTTGGTAATGATGTTTTCTTCTTTATTGTGATTTTTTTTTGTACTTTTTTCGGATTTCTTGAATTTTTATTCATATTTCATAGCCTCAGAGAAAATATTTGCCGACGTCGTCAGGTTTTGTCGTGGCTCATTTCATCTTCATTTATATGATGGTAATCAGCCTTTCCATGTGAACGTAACTCGTCGTGCCCAACGAATCGTCGAAATACTTTAAAAAAGATATATAAAATTAATATTAAAGATTAATTTTATTATATATACCAAATTTATTTGTTTTTCATTTAAATTATATAATTTAATTGTGTGTTTTAACATAAAATATGTCATTAATTATAAAAATCTTGAATACAGATGAAAATTATACTTACATTTAAATCCAATTCTTGGGCCACTAGAATCTTTACACCATTTGCTTTTTGCATCGTACTTTAAGATTTCAATCTTAATTTATTCTGAAAACAAATTAATTAGGTATTAATGTGTTGTTTTAAGGAGCGTCATATACATGAAAGTTCTTATTCTTTGTTTAGTTGGGATTCCTGTAAGTAAATTAATGAATTTAGACAAAAATATTACCTAAAAATAACAGTTTGATACGATCTGTTTCATTTCTAGCATTACTATACACAAGTATTTCTTCCGATTATCATTTCCAATGAGGCAGGGACTCATTAATAAAACCGAGAATATTTAACTAATAATTTTGAATTGAAGCGTAGGAGCAACTTCAGAGAAATGTGGTTCGTATGAAATGTTTGAACTGATTAAAGTTTGGAGGTAAACAAGTAAAGAAAACTTTTTGGTCTACCTGATTTTATGAACAAAATTGAAATTTGTTTATGGGTAACGGAATTCAAATGTCTACAAATGAAAAACGAATAGTTAATTTTATAAGCTCTTTAGAGAACAACTTATTAAACTTAGTTCTTAATTTTTTTACATGTAGATAAAATAGGAACATATTGTATAAAATTTCATAAGACACAATCAACTAATGATAATTGATAGTTTAAAGTGTAAACCTCAGTACTCATGCAAACACTATACTTACTCATCATTGGTCCAATTCACTCGAGGCAAGTTATGATAGAATATCTAGACATCATGTATAACGGTTGTGATGCCAACGGAGAATAAAAACAATAGAAGAGCGTAGTTATAGAAACAGAGTTAAGTTGTAAGAGCAGAGTTAGTTGTATACAGCCCACCAATGTTGTAAGATAGTCAATAAGCGTTTTACTGAGTACCTTGCATTATCATTCCACGTCGCCTTGTAAGCAGGCATGTTCTAACTATTAACTTTTGTGTTTTGACCTTAATGGAAACAAATACTTCCAGTGCTTCCGTGTCCTTTCGGTGAGCACAGGGTTGCGTCGTCAGGATTTCGAGAACACCTCCATAGGCAGACAGCTTACTGCATTACTTACTTTCATTCGTTGTAATTCACCCTCTAGTTCCGGGATTTTAATCTTAACGTCTAGTTTTCGGGTACCTCTTGGCTTATCTTTTTCGTGGACTCTACACATGGTTTATTGGTTTAGTAACCGAGGTTACCAGCCAAATTAACAACTCTTCTCTTTTGTCTGAATATGGCAACTCTTATAACTAAATTCAAACAGAAGTACGAACGTTATGTCTAACTCCATTTGGGGGTCTGATGTCGGTGAGGCGCTTTGCCGAATTTTGCTGTTGTTACTTACTTTAGATAGTTAACTCTTTCGGAACTTGGAACGGAGTCGTGCTCAGGCGGTTGACCTTTCTTTCTGCCAATAGAACCTGGATTTGAACCGCCTTTTCCTTTCCTTCTTTCACGGTTTTTGTCTCTTAGTAGGAACTTCTTGTAGAACGGAACTGGCGATGTGCCGTCCGGTTCAAATAGGATTCGGAACCACTCGACCTTTTGGAGGCACACTTGCTGTTTTCCCATTTCATTATCGCTAATTCGGTTATTAAACTGTTTATAGTACGAAAACAAAAATTTAATTCAGTTGTTTCTTGGATTGGTAACCAAGGTTACCAGACAAGTAAACAAATTTTTTCATTTGTCTGAATTTGGTAACTAACTAAATTCAGACAAAAGATGGACACTAAATAAACACAAAAATATCACTACAAACACTTTTGAAAACTGAGGTGTGAGTGTGATGAGAATAATAGTCGATGTTACAAGAACACTGATCGTTTATTATATTATTACAAAGTGTGTTAGAAACGTCAAAGACTAAAAACTAAGTACTAAAAACCCTGCGTAGCATGACGCTTGCGTTAGGGCATCTATACAGAGTGTTCCAAGTATCAATGTGCAATTTCATTTCTTAACAAACACTTTTCCGTAGTTGCTACTCAAATTTGGATAAATGACGATTGTTACCGTTGCCATTGGTAACGACAGAAAGGTCTCTTATTGTTAGCGACTTTTGTCAATTGTTCAAAGTGCAACCAGGGAATATTGTTAATAGTATCAATTTTTCTTTGAGTTGTTCGTCCTTCTTCTGTCTGAATTTAGTTATAATAGTTACCATAATCGAAAGAGAAGAGTTGATAACGCTAATCACAAATCTTTATCTCAACCAGCCACCCCCACTCCTGCAAAGTCTTCCAGCTCCAAAACTCAGGAACTCGGACACCCCCAAGGAGGTGATGTCGAAATTGTCTAACTACGATGCACCCCACCAGTTATGAATCAGTGTTCAAATTTATGTATATCGAATTGCATTAAAGTATTTTAATCCAAGTAGACTAAGAATTAGAAGAGACTTCTCATAGAGAAGTAACTTTTAAATTGGTTTGGGAAAAAACAGCGCTCATGATTAGCCGTCTCAGATCTCAGTTTCGGTTAATATTTTTTGACAGCTCATTGACAATCTTGGCAACTGATCTTTGTGTAATTTCGTTTTGTTTGGTGTCCATTCCTATAATGCTCTTTGGCGAATTACTGAGAGAGGTTATTTCAATTTGCCAAAATATGCGGAAAGTGGGAAGGTCCTAATTATGTGATGTGAATTTATAAGTTTAACAGAATTGAAAAAAAGCAGCTAAAAAAGATGTTTAAGTGTTATTATTATCTTATCAAAGAAAATATATAAAATTTTGATATTTGTTAGGAATAGCAATGTCTAATTAACAATTCACACACATTTGTCGATGCATATTCTTCAGACAACAAAAGTATGTTTTACTTATGATTAATAAACATATCGCCTTCATTGCTGTTGAAACCTGAATATGTACAAAATATCATTTGATTTCAAAACTGATCTTGAATAATTATTTGGTAACTTCTTACAATTTCGTCATTGAAAAGATAAAAACAACAAAAGAAATAAGTATTTACACTTCGTTAGCTGTTTGTTTCACTTTTTAGCCTTCAATGCAGACACAAATCTAATATTTTTGTTTATATTCAAAAAGTTATTATAATTTTGTCCAGATTGATGTTTTCAATGAACTCAGAAGTCTTGATTTATCTAGTAATAGAGGTCCTTATGATATTCCTTCTACAGTATTGAATGAATTGTGGATTCTCATTAACAAAGCCTCTAACAATGAAATTTAAAATGTTTTTAAAATCTACTTTATTTCCTAACGTACGTAAAAAATCGTTTGTTATACCTACCTTAAAGGATAGAGGTAGTTAACTTGTTGTTTTCCAAAATTGTCCAAAAAAATCATTTCCAAAATAATTATGCCTTAATTCCAAAACTTCCAATTATGCCTTAGTTCCAAAACCTTCTGCGACCAACCTTCTTATTTATAACCTCTCGACAGTTGGTGCTCTTGAAAATCATTTACAGGTTGATGTTGTTTATACAGACATTTAAAAGGCATTTGATAGAATCTGCCATGATTTATTGTTTGCTACACTAAATGGGCTGGATTTGTCAAGTAATTTTTCCACTGTAAATAATCATAACGATTGCAATGTAAAGTGATTAGTTTTTATAAAAAATTAATCAACACCATATTCGCAAGTTATACTTTAGATAAAAGATTTTAATGTAATGTGTTTGAAATTTAAAAATGAGTAATAGATTAGGCGGTAGTTTTTCTAGAAAAGTTGGTTCGGCTCAAGCTAAAATGAATTTGGGTAAATGTAAAAGAAAAGCTGGATCATATCTTGGTGCTTTTGCCCACACATTAAAGTAGCTTTTTACACAAATACTGCTGTAGGATCCCAGGTTCTGTGATGTTTTGTCGTATAAAATAACCTCTTTCCATAATCGGTATCGCGGATTATATGTACAGCAATTAAGCAGAACGAAATACTCTCACATTAGCTGTCAAAATTCCCAGAGTTGTCAAAACGTGCTGACTCCTTAGGAACTCGTTAGGAATATTTAAACAATTACAATAATGGCAACTTGATGCCATTATTGTGGAGATGTCGATTACTAGTCCTGAAAGTCATGGAAATCAAATTAGTTGCAGATCTATCGTCGACATACAAAAACTGTCTGTGATTCTGACATAATTAACATGTGAAAGGAAATTGTTTTTGTTAGCTTTGTTAACTTTATATTTCCATTAGAATAGATTGCTGCTAAGAGAAGTTCCAACTATTATAATTTAATTTGAAAATGTGATACGAGGGATGAAATTGACGTGAGGGATGAAATTGAAAACAGGATAACTAGATGTATATACACATAAATAAAATTTTAATTAATTAGTAATTACAAAACTAAACGAACATTTGGGAGTGGGTGTGGGATTGAGTGACATTTTGCGAACTTTCAAGTTTCAATAGCAACGAAGGAATTTTGTTTATCAAATAAAAGAAAATAACATTTATGTTGCTAAGATTATGTTTCCTTGTGACATGTGCCAGACGTTACAATATAAACAAAACATGTCCAATTAAACCTTATTCGAAATATGTAATTTAGAAAAAAGTTGTCTTCTTTCAAGTAAATTTGATTTCTTTCTTTCATTGTATTAATATTACATCAAATTGTGGTTCAGTTATATTTTTAATATATTTCTATTTGTTTTATTCGAAAGTGTCAACAAATTGACAGAGAAAAGAAATATCGAGATGATTTTTCGATTTGTTATAATAACTTTAATGACAGTGATTCATTTATTTAATGACCACGTTACAAATCACATCTGTGTGTGAAATGATATGGTCAAATGTCACGTGTTGATTACCAGGAAACTTTTGCACAAACAGTCAGGTGAGATTCAATACGATTGTTACTATCTGTGGCTGTACAAAATAATCACAAAATCAAGTAACTAGACGTAAAGACAGCATTTTTATATGGAGAACTTGAACACACCTATTTATGACTTAACAAGAAGGGTTGAATCATGACGAAAACATGGTATGTAAATTGAACAAGTCACTATATGGGTTAAAACAATTCCCTCGCTGCTGGAATGCAAAATTCGACTCTACACCGAAAAGAGTTTTAGTAGTAGTTTTAGTATTTATACGGAACAAATTTTAAACAGATTTGAAATGACTAATGCTAATCCTAATACTGTTCCAGTCGACCGTCACATAAAGCCACAGTGGGAAGATACTACCTCACTTCTGCTGTTCATAATAACACAGCTTGTTCCGTCAAATTTTATTTGGCTACCATCGCAAATAATCTGACTTAGAGACAATAGATTTGTTGCCAGTTTAGGAACACATAATCCTTTTGTAAAAAGCACCTTTTTGTTTTGACCTTCATCGTCATAATGGTCCAACCTCACTTGTACTGAACATTGCACAGATTATACTTTGTTGTCTGCGACTCTGATTTTATGTATGACAGGAGCCGTCATATTTTCAAGCATGTTCTTACGTCTTGTCATGTGTGACGATACACCGGAAGCCACTTGCCATGGGTCATTTTGGCTGGATGTTGCCTCAAACACATCAGCATATGATGAACTACTTGCTTTTTGTTGAACATTCTTGGTCCTGGATTTGCATTTGAGGACTTTCATGACCTTACTTATTACAAGTGTAGCACCCTTACTTACTTTGCTTCTTGTGGTTGTTATTGTTGACTGAGAATACTGTTGAGTCACTTTCAGGTTGTTTAACATTTTGTGATATGTTGATTTCACAGAAATTGAAGTTATCTTCATGCCGGAGCTTTCAATAGCAATAATCATTGGTTGATAGGAGGACTCTGGTAGACCGGAGAGTAGCAATGTAACTAGCCATTCATCGTCAACTGCGAAACCAATGTTTCTGAGCTTGCGAGCAGTACACATAATTTTGCTCACATATTTCTCTACGTTTTGACATACAGTAAATGAAGTATTATAGAGATCACGCAGCAGCCCATCACAGCGTGTCAACAAAGAGTCATCAAATACTTATGAAAACGTATCCCATACTTCTTTTGCAGTACTACTCTCTTGCATGTGCACGTAATTTATTTAGTCAACTAGTAAATTTATCTTAGTTTTTGCCTTTGTGTCTCGTTTTGTGTCCACAATGACACATGTGGTGGGGTCTATGCAGTTCCACAACTCCTCTTGCTGTAGGTATGTTTTTAGAGCAAATCGCCATGTTACGTAATTATCTCGGCCGGTTAACTTTTCAATTAATGCCAAATGATTGTTTGCTGACAATTTAAGAACCCTTATTCCAGATGTTACGAGAAAACACTTTTCAATTGTCGTATTGACGTTTTAGGTTAACTTCATTACTTTTCTCAGTAAGTAAGCCATTCTGGGCTTCCCTGGACTTTTCTGGCTCCATAACCTGTTAATTTTTCTTAAAAGAATTTATTATTTCAGGAGAAAAACTTATATTTAAGAATTTAGTGTTAAAATTACAACTTAACTGTCTACAGACGCACAATTCAAATTACAATTTTAACAGTTTATGTGTAGTTTCAGTACACTCCTACAGGTCATCACAACAGTTACAATTGGATTCCCAAGAGGAAATGAAACATTATTTGTTTTAAGATGTGTCATAATTTTTCATTCTTTATAATAGCCTAAGCTACATTGCGCTGTAAATTGAGAAGAATGCTTCAGGTAAACTACTTTTGGTTAACAAGACAGCATTAAATTAACTGAGGAATGCATATTATCGGATTTTGTAAGCTGGGTCAGCTCGTTGATTAATATTTATGTGATCCCATTTTCCGCACATTTTGGCAGACTGAAATATCCTCTTTCTGTAATTCGCCAAAGAGCATTATAGGATCGGACACCAATCAAAACAAAATTACACAAAGATCAGTTGTCAAGATTGTCAGTGAGTTGTCAAAAAATACGAGCCGAAACTGAGACTGAGACGTCTAGCCATTAGCGCTACCAAATAATTCCATTCAATTAGAAACGTTAAATAATTACTTTAATAACAAGGAGTTTATTTTCTATGAGAAGGGTCTTCTAATTCTTAGGGCACTTGGTCTAAAATACTTTAATACAATTCAATATACATAAATTTCGACACTGAACCATAAATGGTGGGGTGCGTCGTAGTTACACAATTTCGACATCACCTCCTTGGGGGTGACCGAGTTCCAAGAAGTTTTCTGAGTTTTGGAGCTGGGAGACTTTGCAGGAGTAGGGGTGGCTAGTTGGGACAAAGATTTGGGATTAGCGTTAGGAGTAGGGGTACCATCAGAGTTTACCGATAGTATCCCTAGTTTAGACGACAAAGCTGTGTAAGCACTCTTTTGGGGTTTATTGAGTTTTTCACTTAGCTTTTCTTTTTCCCGGACCCTACACATAGTTTATTGGTTTAGTAACCGAGGTTACAAGCCAAATTAACAACTCTTCTCTTTCGATTATGGTAACTATTATAACTAAATTCAGACAAAAGAAGGACGAACAACTCAAAAAAAAATTGTAATTTTCAACAATATTCCCTGGTTGCCACCCACACTTTGAACAATTGACAAAAGTCGCTAACAATAAGAAATTTTTCTGTTGTTATCAATGGCAGAGGTAACGATCGTCATTTAACCAAGTTTCGGTAGCAACTACGGAAAAGTGTTGGTAGTGATATTTTCGTTTTTATTTAGTGACCCTATTAAAGTTCCTATTAAAAGACAAGAGCCGAGAAATAAGAAAAGGAAAAGGAGGCCCAAATCCAGGTTCTATTGGCAGAAAGGAAAGCGGTACCACATCCAACGACACAGCTAGTTATTGTAAAGCCTCAGTTTTGATCGGTTACCTTAGAGTACATTAGAGTACCAATTAATTCTCTGTATCGTGTGGGGTCTTTGAATGGTTTTAAATCTCTGTTAAATTTTGAGTGGCAGTCATACAGTGTTTTAATTGGATTGCAATCTACCATTCTGAATTTCTCTGAAATATATTTTTTTTGTTTA
The DNA here is from genome assembly GCF_024364675.1 of Aethina tumida. Classification (NCBI taxonomy): domain Eukaryota; kingdom Metazoa; phylum Arthropoda; class Insecta; order Coleoptera; family Nitidulidae; genus Aethina; species Aethina tumida. Next base: position 25,926,580 of record NC_065435.1, on the reverse strand, counting down.
AGTGTTACTCCTTTCTTACTTTGGTTAATTTCTATTCTAAAGAAAAACCTAGCAATCTTTGATCTTCAATTTCTCAGCTAATTCTCTCTTAATTTCATTACCAGTTTGATTTTCGACAGTTCTTTTGTACTCCTTAAATTTTTCAAAAACTTCTCTCTTTGACTTAAGGAAAAAACCTGGCACCACCTATTATATTCGTCTATTAATGTAAGAAGATATCTTGATCCACCGCTGAATCTGACTCGCATTGGTCCGCAGATATCTGAATGAACAATATTCAGTAACTGCTTACTTCTTCCTTCTCTATCAGTAAAGGGTTTCCTTGCTTGCTTACCTCGTTGACATTGTCACACCACATGGGTAATTTATCATTATCCAATTTATTACCGTGTACCAGTCGCTTTCTGTACAAATCCTGTACGCCTTTATAATGTAGGTACTCTAGTTGTCTATGCCACAGGACCATTTTGTTTGAATTTCTATGCATTATTCACTTGTAGACATTTGAATTTCGTTGTATATAAACATATTACAATATATTTCATAAAATCAAGTAGCCCAAAAAGTTTTCTTTATTTGTTTACAACAAAACTCTAATCAGTTCAGACTTTTATTTCATAAGAAACACATCTTTCTGAAGTTGCTCCTACGCTTCAATTCAAAATTAATAGTTAAATATTCCCTCTTTATTAATGAGGTTCTTCCTCATTGAGAATTTTAATTAGCAGAAATACTTATGTACAGTAGTGCTAGAAATGAAACCGATCTTACCAAACTGTTATTTTTAGGGAATAGTTTTGGCTAAATTCATTATTTATATTTACAGGAATTCCCAACTAAACACAGAAGAAGGCTCCATAAAATAACACATTGATTTGTTTTCAGAATAAATTATGATTATTTTTTTATTGGAGCAAAGAGGGGGAATCTACAAGACGTAGTGCCGGACTTTACCGACTAAAAACCCCTCTCCGGGCAATGATCCGAAGATCATGACCTAAGAGTAGTTAACCATAAAGGTTTAGGAAAATATAAGGGAAACCTAAAGAGGTACGTAACAATCGCTACATAGTAAAGAAAAGATGTTCAAAAGAGACGCAGAGGTCTAGACAGCCAAGAGACAAGGTCTCTTGTATCTGTCGGATTCACAGGGTTGGATATCATGCAAGCATGCAATCTCCGGAATAGAGTGTTGAAAGATAGATCTCCGGAGGTTGAGGGCATGCTATTTTCTTTGGGGCTATGAAATATGAAAAAATATGCAAGAAATCCGAAAAAAGGTCAAGAAAAAGTCACAATAAAGGAGAAAACAGCAATACCAAGAAACCGTCTTCAAAAGTTCTATCAAAAAGGCTGAGGACAGGAATGTTCCCATTGGAGTTCCACATATCTGTCTGTGTATAAAGAAGGTACTTTCAATTTATGGAAAGTTTTCCATAGTATGGGCATACGTTTCAACTCAAATAACATCTGAGAATTAAGCATGTTTATAGTAATTATAATATTAGAATTGTGCCGTAGTAGTTTTTACTTATATTTTAATCTGTAATTTATGACGGAAAATGTGATTCATAAATAATTATATTGTGTATATCTGTATATTTTTTCACTGAATAATTGGATGTTGAAAAAATCGGCAATGTGTCGAAACCATTTTATAACACCAAACTAATATTAAAATATCGACATAAGTTAAACAAAGTAGTTTTATTTGTAAAGTTATGTTATATTTAAATATTTGGGAATCTCATTTATGGTCATCCACTGTCTGACATATGCCATAAAGAAACGTAATTTGACATGTTATTTTATTTTTTGACAAACAATTCGTTGCTATTGATACTTGTTTGCAAAATGTCACTCAATCACACACTCACTCGTTTTATTTTTTAATTACAAATTAATTAAAATTTTATTTGTTTTCAATTCTATTCCTCACCTTATAGTAGTTGAAACTTCTCTTAGCAGCAATCTATTCTAATGGAAATATAAAATTAACAAAGTTAACAAAAACAATTTCGTTTCACATATTAATTACCTGTCGAAAATAAATGTCGACGAGAGATCTGCAACTGATTTGATTTCAGTGACTTGCAGGGCTCGTAATCTAAACCTTCAGACGGTAAGTTGCTATTTTTGTAACTGTTTAAATATTTCACCTTTTTAAATCAACAGTAAATTCACGTAGTTGATTCTTTCAGCTTGAATAAGTGAGCGACAGATTTCAACTATGCACTGAATTTTTCTCCTTCACCTTTAATTCACCCTCAAACAACACTAATATACCAATCTTTCCATATTTGATAATTTTATGTCGTAAATTATTTAGATTCTTCATGTCTGGATGACAAGTTCAAATAATGTTAACACAATTTATAAACCAAATCATGAAATAGTGATTTCTATTTCACAATTTTCTGGGGAAATAAAGATTTGAAATCTTTGTTGGGTTGAAATTTATAATTATTAGATTTATCTGTTGCAGTTTTGTTAAAACTTTCATCTACTTTAGTGCATATATATTATTAGTGTTTCCATATTTTCTTTGGAGTAGGCATGTTTTGACAAAACACCGACAACATCATCGAGAACTAAAGTTGTAGTATTTTCGTTCTGCTTATTCGGTTATCATATAATCGCGATACCGATCATGGAAAGAAGTAATTATATACAATCAATCATCGCGGAGCCTTGTATCCTATTAAGCAGTATTCTTCTAAAATATCTGTAATAAGGTATATCATAATTGAAATGAAAGTTTATGCTCTTATAGACATTCAAGAAGTGAGACACAATTTACTTGCTTTACCTGTATGCTCCATACTTGCTTCAAAAATATGTTAAAATCGTGGTAGTAACTCTCCATATGCGTTGGGATGTAGATGGAGTTCTTAGATACTTTATTTAAATTTGCATTCTGTAAAAAGAAATAATTTTTGAGGGTATTGCAAAAATTATCTTCAAAAATTGATTGAATAAATCATATTGTAGAAGAGAATGAAAAACACAGTGACCAAAGATTTTTTTGAAAGAAGGAAAATAACGGAGCGATTTTTAATTAGGGATGTCTCAATTTGATTATACGGCGTTGTAGTGCGTTGATTCAGTCAACCAAAGGGGCGGTATATATAACACGATATTTTACACTAAATACTCTCTGTACTCTGTAATATTGTATAACTTTGGTTAACTTTCGATATATATACAAATCGGGATTTTTTTTTACAGTTTCTAAGACATTTTGGTGTTTTGTTAATATATCTTATCTCCTAACTTTATTTAAGTGAACTTTAAATATAATTGGTAATATTTTGATACATCAAAATTAAAGCCCACGGGAAATTTTCATGTGGCTTGATTTCCGAGAATTTCATGATTAATTAACACTTTTTGAAATCAGAGCTCTGAAATAGATATATTTCGTTATTAATGTAATTGTTACAATATTCCGCCTTGAATAACTGCAATAAATTCTGTATCTAAGGGAATCCAAATTTAAGAAAACAATAGAACACTTGTTGTAACCTAGCATCTGTAATTTACAACTGTTCCCAAAACTTAATTTAAAATATTAACAATTTCAACATTCAAGAGATGCTGTGAAACTTTAGAACAGTAGGTGTCTCACCATTCAAAAAATCAACAACAACATACGCGCCATTAATTTATTTCAGATGTAATTCATAAGGAATAACACATAATTTCTAAGGAAAGTCAAATTTGATGATTAACATCAGTGGATCAAATTTAAATGGAAAATGTGTGTGGTTTAAATTAACGGTTAAGACTTGAATAATGCTATTTGGAGTAAATAATGAAATTATTTATTTACAATTTCTTAAAACGAGAGAATAAGTTTTTGAGAACTCTGGTTCTGTACGTATGTTTAGACAACTAACTGTCAACTGATGTTGGAGTTATTTCATTTTGCTTGTTGGACGATTTTATAATGGCCTTACCAAGTACACAAAGTTGTTCTTCTAAATTGTCGAGATATTCTGAACACAGGATCCTATAATAATAATCGAGGAGCTATTTTCCTGTCACAGTTAACTGTGTAGCATTCTGCTGATATAATTTAATTTACAATGCGAAAAAATATCTTATTCTTGAAAATAAAGCTTACGCTATAACAGAGTCAAGAATTGAGACGCAATTTACTTGGAAGATCATTTATTTAGAATACCGATCAGACATGTAGTAGATGTTAAGATTCTGCATATAGCATATAGATAAACCAAGTAAATTGTGTGTCACCTCTTGAATGTTTATCTTTCTTTTCAGTTATGTTATACCTTATTGCACGGTAAAGTAGTTTTTTTAGAAAAATACTACTTAAAATGATCCCAGGTTCCTATAATCGCGATTATAAGATTAGCAACTAATTAGAATGAAAATACCCCAACATGCCCAAGTAGTCTAATTTGTCAGCAAGTTGTCAAAACGTGCGTAGCGGTTACGAGCTCTCAAGAAAACGTGGAGACACTTAAAATATATATGCACTAAAGTAGATGAAAATTTCATCAAACTTACAAATGAGCTATTAATTATAAATTTCAACTCAACAAAGATTGCAAATTTTTACACAGAAAATTGTGATTTGATTTTGTTTATAAATTGTGTTGTCATTATTTGAACTTGTCATCTAGACATGAGGAATCTAAATAAATTTTGACATAAAATTAGCAAAATTAGAAAGATTGGTATCTTAGTGTTGTTTGAGGGTGATAATCCAACCAAACGTGAAAGAGAGAAATTCAGTACCTAGTTGAAATTTGCCGCTCACTAATTCTTGCTTAAAGAATCAACTACGTGAATTATTTTTTGATTTAAAAAGGTGACATATTTAAACAGTTACAATAATAGGAACCTACTGTCCGAAGGTTCCGATTACGAGTCACTGAAATCAAATCAGTTGTAGATGTCTCGACGACATTTATTTTCCATCAAAGGAATACTGTCTGTGAATCTGACAGATAATTAACATGTGAATAGAAATTGTTTTCATTAACTTTATACTTAAATGCAGAAATATATTTTGCTACTAAGAGACGTGGGGGATGAAATTGAAAACAAGTAACTTGCCTGATGTATATACACATAAATAAAATTTTAATTAATTAGTACTTACAAAATTAAACGAACATTTTGGAGTGAGTGTTGTATTGAGTGATATTTTGCAATCTTTCATGTTGCAGTAGCAACGAAGGAAGATTGTTAGTCAAATAAGAGAAAATAACATTTATGTTGCTAAGATTACGTCACCTTATGATGTATGTCAGCCTGTCCAATTATAGGCAAGAGTTATGGTTAATTCAATTAAACCTAATTCGAAATATGTGGTTTGGAATCACGTTGTCTTATTTCAAGTAAATTTGATTTGATCTTATATTGTATTAATATTACATCAAATTGTGGTTCAGTTATATTTTTTGTTATAATTCTATTCGTTTGAATCCACAGTGTCAACAAATTGACAGAGCAAAGAAATGTCGAGATGAGTTATAATAACTTTAATGGTAGAACTGTTCCGAATCAATTTCATCCTTATATTTCAACTTACACTAAATGACTATAAATGTGGTTCCCAAATATTTAAATATAATATAACTTTCCAAATGAAACTACTTTGTTTAAGTTTTGTGGTTAATTTAATTAATTTTAACCTCCAATTAGTTAGTGGAAAGAAGTACTTAAAAGATATATGCGACATAATTTTTTAGGAAACACATTTACTGATTACAGTACAGATTAAATTTTAAGGAAGAATTACTTCGGCACTATTCTAAAATTATAATTAGAATAAACAAGCTTAATTCTCAGATGTAGGATGAGTTATAAGGTAGGTCCATACTATCGAAACATGGGACTCGAGATGGCGATCTGTGGTACAAGAATTGAACTTCTGTCCAAAGAAAATTTCGACACGAGGCGGATTCAGGTAGAGGCGTTACTTACCAAAATCGATACCTGGGATTTCGTTAATGGTGAAGTATCAAGTCAGGGTGACACAAAAAGTGAATCAGCGCTTAAAACGTGGATGTAAATAAGATAAAAAGGTAAATGCGGACATAATCCTATGCATAAGCCCATCGGACCTCAAGAGTATCAAAGGATGCGAGATTTCCAAAGATGTACGGCACTTTTGAAACAATTATTTTATATATTTTATATATTTTATATATTTTATATTATTTGATTAAGTATAAATAAAATTGGATAACGATAAAATTGGTGTGGCATATATCAATGAGGTAAATATGCAAGGACACCCTTTACTGCCAGAGAATTAAGAAGTAAGCAGTTACTGAATATTGTTCATTCAGACATCTGCGGACCAAAGCGAGTTAGAACCAGAGGTGGATCAAGATATCTTCTAACATTTATAGACGATAATAGTGGATGGTGCAAGGTGTATTTTCTCATGTCAAAAGGAGAATTTCTTGAAAAATTTAAGGACTACAAAAGAACTGCTGAAAAACGAACTGGTAATGAAAGTAAGAGAGAATTAGCTGAGAAATTGAAGATCAAAGAATGCTAGGTTTTTTTGGAATAGAAATTAACCAAAGTAAGAAAAGAGTAACACTTAAACAAAAAAAATATATTTTAGAAAGTTAACAGAGATTTAAAAATGTTCAAAGACTCCACACGATACAGAGAATTAATTGGTACTCTAATGTACTCTAATCCAGCCGATCAAAACTGGGGCTTTACAATAATTAGCTGTGTCTTTCTGACAATCGAACCTGGATTTGAGCCGCCTTTTCATTTTCTTATTTCACGGTTTTTGTCTCTTAATAGGAACTTCTTCTGAAATGAAACTGGCGATGTGCCGTGTGGCCCCAATAGGACTCTGAAGCACTCAAACTTCTTGCAGGCACGCTTGCTGTTTACTTATTTCATGACCGCTAATTCAGTTATTAAACTGTTTATAGTACGAAAACCTAAACATAATTCAGTTGTTTCTTGGATTGGTAACCAAGGTTACCAACCAGGTAAACAAATTTTTTTATTTGTCTGAATTTAGTAACTAACTAAATTCAGACCAATTCAGTTACCATATTCGAAAGAGGAGAGTTGTTAATTTGGCTGGTAACTTCGGTTACTAAATCAATAAACTATGTGTGTGAACTATGTGTAGTGTCCGTAAAAGAGACAAGCTAAGTGAAAATCTCAATAAAAACCAAATGTCTGCCGACGTTTCCAGAGGTACCCGATTTCCTTAGTGTTCAAATTTATGTATATTGAATTGTATTAAAGCATTGCATATTCTTCAGACAACAGAAGTATGTTTTACTTTTGATTAATAATCATATCGCCTTCATTGCTGTTGGAACCTGAATATGTACAAAATGTAATTTGATTTCAAAACTGAACTTGAACAATTATTTGGTAACTTACAATTTCGTCGTTGAAAAGACGAAAACTACAAAAGAAATAAGTATTTAGTCTTTACACGTGAGCTGTTTGTTTCGTTTTTTAGCTTTCAATGCAAACACAAATTTAAGCAATATCGTTTTGTCATGAAAATATTTTGGTTTATATTCAAAAAATAATAATAATTTTTTCCAGATTGATGTTTTTAATGAACTCAGAAGTCAGATTTATCTAGTAATAGAGGTCCTTATGATATTCCTTCTACAGCATTGAATGAATTGTGGATTATCATTAACAAAGCCTCTAAAAATGGAATTTAACTTGTTTTTAAAATGTGCTTTATTTCCTAATGTACAGAAAAAATCATTTATTACACCTACCTTAAAGAATGGAGATAGTTTACTTGTAACAAATTTAGGCCTGTATGAAAAATGTTTTGTATTCCATAATTGTCCAAAAAAATTCATTTTCAAAATAGTTCCAAAATATTATAAATGAGAGTCAACATGGATTTTGCAAATGTAAATCTTCTGCGACCAACCTTCTTATTTATAACAATTCGACAGTTGTTGCTCTTGAAAATCATTTACAGGTTGATGTTGTTTATACAGACTTTTAAAAGGCATCTGATAGAATCTGCCATGATTTATTGTTTGCTGAACTAACTGGGCTGGAGTTGTCAAGTAAGTTTTCCACTGTAGATAATCATAACGATTGTAATGTAAAGTGATTAGTTTTTAAAAAAAAATAAATCAACATTATTTTCGAAAGTTACACTTTACATAAAAGATTTTAATGTAATATGTTTGAAATTTAGAAATGTGTAACAGATTAGGCGGTAGTTTATTTAGAAAAGTTGGTTTGGCTCAAACTAAAATAAATTTGCGTAAATGTAAAAGAAAAACTGGTGAATATTCTGGTGCACTGATTGCAGAACAATTTTTACATGGGATGGACAGTAATTTAGCATATAAATTCCAGCTTAAAGTATGCGTTATTGTTGAAGAAGAAATAATGTGTAGAAATAGTTAATCTTTCCATTTCTCTGTTAACATCAACTATTATTGACTAGTAATTAATAAGTCAACTTAGTTGTCACGCCCTTCCATATTCTGTCATTGTCAAAACTTTTCGGGTTATTCATCAAACTCTCTAATACCCTCAAAAATTATTTCTTATTACAAATTGCAAATTTAAATAAAGCATCCTAAGAACTTCATTTACAACTCAACGCATATGGAGAGTTACTACCACAATTTTAATATATTTTTAAAGCAAGTATGGAACATATAAGTAAAACAAGTAATCGTGTCTCACTTCTTGAATGTCTATAATTTCGTAAGCGTTCCTTTTAATTATGTTGCCCTTGTTGCACTATAAAGTAGATTTTTAGAAAAATAATGGTTAATAGGATTCCAGGTTCTGCAATGCTTTGTCGTATAAAATAACCTCTTTTTATAATCGGTATCGCGATTATAAGATCAGCAATTAACCAGAACGGAAATACTTCAACATTAGTTGACTAAGTTGTCAGAAAGTTGTCAAAACGTGCGTACTCGATAGCAACTCTCAAGAAAACGTGGAGACACTAAAAATATATATGTAATAAATCAACAAAAGAATGCTATTACTTATAAATTTCTACTGTAAAAAGATTGCAAATCTTTACGCAGAAAATTGTAGAATAGAAATCAATATTTCATGATTTGGTTTAAAAGTTGTGTTGACATTATTTGAACTTGTCATCCAGACATGAGGAATCTAAATAGTTTTCGTCATAAAATTAGCAAATATGGAAACATTGGTATCTTAGTGTTGTGGGAGAGTGATAACCCAAACAAAAGTGAAAGAGAAAAATTCAGTGCATAGTTGAAAATTGTCGCTCACTAATTCAAGCTGAAAGAATCAACCACGTTAATTTACTGTTGATTTAAAAAAGTGAAATATTTAAACAATTACAATAATGGCAACTTTTTGTTTGAGGATTTCGATTACGAGTGCTGAAAAATCACGGAAATCACGAACTTTCAAGTTTCAGTAGCAACGAAGGAATTTTGTTTATCAAATAAAAGAAAATAACATTTATGTTGCTAAGATTACGTTTCCTTGTGACATGTGCCACACGTTACAATATAAACAAAACGTCCAATGACCAATTAAACCATATTCGAAATATGTAATTTAGAAAAAAGTTGTCATCTTTCAAGTAATTTTGATTTGTTTCTTTCATTGTATTAAAATTACATCAAATTGTGGTTATATTTTTATTATATTTCCTATTTGTTTTAATTGACAGTGTCATCAAATTGACAGAGAAAAGAAATATCGAGATGATTTTCACTTCTGTGTGTGAAATGATATGGACAAATTGCACGTGTTGATTACCAGGAAACTTTTGCACAAACAATCAGTTCAATACGATCGTTACTATCTGTGGCTGTACAAAATAATCACAAAATCAAGTAACTAGACGTAAAGACAGCATTTTTATATGGAGAACTTGAAGACACCTATTTATGACTTAACAAGAAGGGTTGGATCATGACGAAAACATGGTATGTAAATTGAACAAGTCACCATATGGGTTAAAACAATTCCCTTGCTGCTGGCATGCCAAATTCGACTCTACACCGAAAAGAGTTTTAGTATTTATATGGAACAAATTTTAAACAATTGAAATGACTAATGCTGATCCTAATACTGTTCCAGTCGACCCTAACATAAAGCTACAGTAGGAAGATACTACCTCACTTCTGCTCTTCATAATAACACAGCTCGTTCCGTCAAATTTTATTTGGCTACCATCGCAAATAATCTGACTTAGAGACAATAGATTTGTTGCCAATTTAGGAACACTTAATACTTTTGTAAAAAGCACGCACCTTTTTGTTTTGACCTTCATCGTCATAATGGTCCAACCTCACTTGTTCTGAGCATTGCACAGATTATACTTTGTTGTTTGCGACTCTGATTTTATGTATGACAGGAGCCGTCATATTTTCAAGCATGTTCTTACGTCTTGTCATGTGTGACGATGCATCGGAAGCCACTTACCATGGGTCATTTTGGCTGGATGTTGCCTCAAACGCAGCAGCATATGATGAACTACTTGCTTTTTGTTGAACATTCTTGGTTCTGGATTTGCATTTGAGGACTTTTATGACCTTACTTGTTACAAGTGTAGCACCTTGGACCCTTACTTTGTTTCTGTGGTTGTTTTTAATTTTCTTGATGACAGACAATACTGTTGAGTCACTTTCAGGTTGTTTAACATCTTGTGATAGTTTTGATTTCACAGAAAGAGAAGGTATCTTCATGCCGGAGCTTTCAATAGCAATAATCATTGGTTGATAGGATTCTGGTAGACCGGAGAGTAGCACTGTAAATAGTCATTCATCGTCAACTTCGAAACCAATGTTTCTGAGCTTGTGAGCGGTACACATTATTTTACTCATATATTTCTCTACGTTTTAACATGCAGTATGTGAAGTTTTACAGAGATCATGCAGCAGCCCATCACAGCGTGTCAACCAAGATTTATCCCATACTTATTTTGCAGATCTACTCTCTTGTATGTGCACGTAATTTATTGAGTCAACTAGTAAATTTATCTTAGTTTTTGCCTTTGTGTCCCGTTTTGTGTCCACAATGACACATGTGGGGGGTTTTATGCAGTCCACAACTTCTCTTGCTGTAGATGTGTTTCTATAGCAAATAACCAGGTTACGTAATTATCTCGGCCGGTTAACTTTTCAATTAATGCCAATTGATTTTTTGCTGACAATTTAAGAACCCTTATTCCAAATGTTACGAGAAATCACCTTTCAAATGTCGTATTGACGTTTTAGGTTAACTTTATTACTTTTCTCAGTAAATAAGTCTTTCTGGGCTTAAAAGAATTTATTATTTCTCAAGAAAAATTTATATTTAAGAATTTAGTGTTAAAATTACAACTTAACTGTCCACAGGCGCACAATTCAAATTACAATTTTAACAGTTTGTGTAGTTTCAGTGCACTCCTACCTGGTCATCGCATCAGTTACAATTGGCATCCCAAGAGGAGATTAAACATTATTTGTTTTAAGTTGTGTCAAAATTGTTCATTCTTTATAGTAGTGTAAGCTACATTGCGCTGTAAATTAGATTTTTTTTAGAAGAATCCTTCAAGTAAACTAATTAGGGTTAACAAGACAGCATTAAGTTAACTAAGGAAAGCATATTATCAAATTTAGTACGCTGGGTCAGCTCCTGGAGTAAAATTTATACGATACACATTCTCCACATTTTGGCAGATTGAAATAACCTCTTTCCGTAATTCGCCAAAGAGCATTATAGGATCGGATACCGAACAAAATAAAATTACACAAAGATGTACAAGTTGTCAAGATTGTCAAGGAGTTGTCAAAGAATACGAACCGTATTCCATATCAGTCTTCACAATATTGCCAAACTAATTTAAGTGTTTCTTTTCTATGAAAACTTTTTTCTAAATGTTAGTGTATTGACCTTTTTGCTTTAATTCAATTCAAAATACATAAATTTGAACACTGAACAATTTCTAACATTATCTCAGTCATCTAAATCTTATCAATATTAAAATTTGCCCTAATATATATTATTCTTTTCCTTGAAAAATATTACATTTTACCAGTGTGCGTTTATATTCGGATTCAAACTCAGATAAATAAACTATATGTAGTTTGAGGAGAAAAGACAAGCCAAGTGAAAATCTCAATAAAACCCAAAAGTCTACCGGCGCTTCAAGAGGCCTTAAGATTAAAATATCGGAACTAGAGGGTGAACTACAACGAATGAAAGTAAGTAATGCAGTAAGCTGTCTGCTAAACTACAGACACCTTCAGTAAATCCTGGAAATACTCCTACTTCTAACACCAATCCTTTCTCCCAACTAGCCACCCCACACCTCCGAAACGCAAAAGTTTTCCACGAAGTGGGTCACGCCTATAAAAGTGATGTCGAAATCGTCTGATGATGACGCACCCCTGTGCTCACCGAAAAGACATGAAAGTACTGGAAGTCTTTATATCCATTATGGTCAAAAGCCAAAATTGAATAATTGGAACAGTTTACCAGCATCTGGTTCTGATTTTTATTCCAATCATTGTGCATCAGTGGATATATTTTTAGTAACTGGAGGTTGAAACCTGCCCCGAGTGAATTGGACTAATAATGAGTTTAGTGTTTTCATGAGTTCTGAGGTTTACTCATTAAACTATCACTTGTCATTAGTTGATTGGGATTTACTTTTAAGCAATATGGATGTTAATGATTGAGAGCACAAATCTTATGAAATTTTATACAATATGTTCCAACTTGATCTACCTCTAAAAATAATTAAGAACTATGTTTCTTAAGTTGTTCTATAAAGAGCTTATGACATTAACAATTCATTATTCATTTGCAGATATTTGAATTTCGTTGTCATAAGCAAACTTAAATATTTTTCATAAAATCAAGTAGCCCAAAAAAATTTCTTTATTTGGTTACCACAAAACTTTAATCAGTTCATATCGAAACCTACCTCTCTTATACATAATTTGTTTTCAGAATAAATTCAATAAATTAAGATTGAAATCTGAAAGTACGATGTAAAAGGCAAATGCTGGAAAGATTCTTGTGGTCCAAGAATTGGATTTAAATGTACGTATAATTTTCATCTGTATTCAAGATTTTTATAATTAATGATACATTTTATGCTAAAACACACACAATTAAATTATTTAATTTAAATAAAAAACAAATAAGCTATTTCGACGATTCGTTGGACATCAGGAATTGACACATTGACAGACTGATTACTATCATATAAATGAAGATGAAATGTGCTATGACAAAGCCACATATCGGGAAATATGAAAAAAAAATCCAAGAAATCAAAAAAAGTACAAGCAAAAATCCCAATAAAGAAGAAAACAGCATTACCAAAAGTTCTACCAAAAAGGCTGAGGACTGGAATGTTCCCGTTGGAGTTCCACATATCTGTCTGTGTATAAAGCAGGTACTTTCATTTTGAGAATTAAGCATGTTTATAATAATTATAATTTTATAATTGTGGCGAAGAAATTTTTCCTATTGTATTCTGTACTCTATGACGGTAAATGCGTTTCCTAAATAATTATGTTGTATATATTATAAATAATTATGTTATATATAGCTGTAAATCTTTCTACTGAAAAATTGGTGGTTGAAAAAATCGACAATGTGTCGATACCATTTTATAACACCAAACTAAATTTTCGACTTAAGTTAAACTAAGTAATTTTATTTGTAAAGTTAAGTTATATTTAATTATTTGTGAATCTCATTTATAGTCTTCCAGTGTAGGTTGAAATATAAGGATGAGATTGATTCGAAACAGTTCTACCATCAACAATATTATAAAAAATCGAAAAATCATCACGATATTCCTTTGCTCTGTCAATTTGCTGACACTGTGGATTAAAACGAATAGAATTATAAGAAAAGATATAACTGAACCACAATTTGGTGAAATACATGATACAATATAAGAATCAAATCAAGTTTTGCTTGGGAGAATACAACTTTTTTGCTAAATTACATACTTCTGACATATGTCATAAGGAAACGTAACATTAGCAACATAAATGTTATTTTATTTTTTGACAAACAATTGGTTGCTATTGAAACTTGAAATAAATGTCGACGAGAGATCTGCAACTGATTTGATTTCAGTGACTTTCAGGGCACGTAATCTAAACCTTCAGACAGTAAGTTGCTATTTTTGTAACTGTTTAAATATTTCACCTTTTTAAATCAACAGTAAATTCACGTAGGTGATTCTCTCAGCTTGAATAACTGAGCGACAGATTTCAACACTGAAATTTTCTTTTTCAACATTGGTTATCACCCTCAAATGATATACTAATCTTTCCATATTTGATAATTTTATATCGCAAATTATTTAGATTCCTCATGTCTGGATGACAAATTCAAATAATATCAACACAACTTATAAACCAAATCATAAAATAGTAATTTCTATTTTACAATTTTCTGCGTAATACTGATTTGCAATCTTTGTTCGGTTGAAACTTATAATTAATGGCTTTATCATTTGCAGTTCTGCTAAAATTTTCATCTACTTTGGTGCATATATATTTTTGGTGTCTCCATATTTTCTTGACAGTATGCATGTTTTGGCAACACACTGACAACATCGAGAACTAAAGATGGAGTATTTTCTTTCTGCTTATTCGCGATACTGATCATAGAATGAAGGTATTTTATACTACCAAACATCGCGGACCCTTGTATCCTATTAAGCAGTATTCTTCTAAAATATCTATAATAATAATAATAATAATAATAATAATATCATAATTGAAATGAAAGTTTATGCTCTTATAGACATTCAAGAAGTGAGACACAATTTACTTGCTTTACCTATATGCTCCATACTTGCTTTAAAAATATGTTAAAATCGTGGTAGTAACTCTCCATATGCGTTGGGATGTACATGGAGTTCTCAGGATGCTTTATTTAAATTTGCCATCTGTAAAAAGAAATAATTTTTGAGGGTATTGCAAAAATTGTCTTCAAAAATTGATTGAATATATTCATATTGAAGAAGAGATTGAACAACACAATGACCAAAGGTTTTTTTGAAAGAAGGAAAATAACGGAGCGATTTTTAATTAGGGATGACTCAATTTGATTATACGTCGATGTAGTGCACTGATTCAGTTAACCAAAGGGGCGGTATATATAACACGATATTGTACACTAAATACTCTCTGTACTATGTAATATTGTATAACTTTGATTTACTTTTGATATATATACAAATCGGAATTCTTTTTTACAGTTTTTAAGACATCTTGGTGTTTTGATAATATATCATATGTCTAACTTTACTTAAATGAATTTTAATATGATTGGTAATATTTTGATTCAGCAAAATTAAAGCCCACGGGAATTTTTCATGTGACTTGATTTTCGAGAATTTCATGACGAATTAACACTATTTGAAATCAGAGCTCTAAAATAGATATATTTTGTTATTAGTGTAACTGTTGCAATATGATTGAATAAATGCAACAAATTATGTAGCTAAGGGAAATCAAATTTAAAAAACAATACAACACTTATTGTAAATTAGCAACTGTTATTTACAATTGTTCCTACAACTTAATTTGAAATATTAACAATTTCAACATTCAAGAGATGCTGTGAAACTTGAGAACACTAGGTATCTCATCATTCAAAAACTCAACAACTACAAACACGCCATCAATTTATTTCAGATGTAATTCATAACACATAATTTCTTAAAAGAGTCAAATTTGATGATTAACATCAATGGATTGAATTTAAATGGAAAATGTGTAGGGTTTAACATAATGGTTAAGGCTTGAGTAATACCATATGGAATAAATAATGAAATTATTTACTAACAATTTCTTAAAACAGGAGAATAAGTTTTTGAGAACTCTGGTCCTGTACGTTTGTTTTGAAAACTAACTGACAACTGATATTTCAGTTATTTCATTTTGCTTGTTGGTCGATTTTATATTGGCGATACCAAATATAGAAAGATGATATTCTAAATTGTCGAGATATTCTGAACACAGGATTCTATAATAATAATGGAGGAGCTATCCTTCTGTGACAGTTAACAGTGAAACATTCTTCTGATACAATTTAATTTACAATGCGAAAAAACATCTTATTATTGAAAATAAAGCTTACGCTATAACAGAGTCAAGAATTGAGACACAATTTTCTTAGAAAAGCATTTATTTGGAATACCGATCAGACATGTGTCAGATGATGATATTCTTCCAGGTAAATAGAAAGGAAGAAGAACTGCCTTCGTTGCTATTGAACCCAGATTATGTACAAAACTATTTTTTGGTAAATTTACCTTCTAAACTTGTTCATTTAGTTATTGCGAAGAGCACAAAAAAATTTTATTTATCTTCTAAAGGGTTCTTATCCCATCAAATAACATTCGCAAAGTTCAATTTATATTGTGCATCACAATCTTCAAGTTTTGATTCACCACCACGATTTGAACTTTATTTTAAAGCAAGTATGGAGCATGTAGGTAAAGTAAATTGTGTTTCACCTCTTGAATGTTTATAAAGATTTTTTAGAAAAATACTAATTAATAGGATCCCAGGTTCCTAGAATCGCGATTATAAATCAGCAACTAAGGCCAAGTTGTCCAATTTGTCAGCTCTCAAGAAAACGTGGAGACACTTAAAATATATATGCACAAACGTAGATGAAAATTTCAACAAAATTACAAATGATAGAGCTATTAATTATAAATTTCATCTGAACAAAGATTGCAAATCAGCAAATTGTAAAGTAGAAATCACTTTTTCATGATTTTGTTAATAAAATGTGCTGACATTATTTGAAGTTGTCATCTAGAGATGAGGAATCTAATTAAATTTTAACATAAAATTAGCAAATTTGGAAAGATTGGTATCTTAGTGTTATTTGAGGGTAATAATCCAACCAAACGTGATAGAAAAATTTCAGTACCTAGTTGAAATTTGCCGCTCACAAATTCTTGCTTAAAGAATCAACTAGGTGAATTATCTTTTGATTTAAAAAGGTGAAATATTTAAACATTTACAATAATAGCAACCTACTGTCTGAAGGTTTCGATTACGAGTCACTGAAATCAAATCAGTTGCAGATCTCCCGTCGACATTTATTTTGAATCAAAGAAATACTGTCTGTGATTCTGCAGATAATTAACATGTGAATAGAAATTGTTTTTGTTAACATTGTTAACTTTATACTTAAATGCCGATATATATTTTGTTGCTAAGAGAGGTGAGGGATGTCGTCTTTCAAGTAAATTTGATTTGATCTTACATTGTATTAATATTACATCAAGTTGTGGTTCAGTTATATTTTTTGGTATAATTCTATTCGTTTGAATCCACAGTGTCAACAAATTGACAGAGCTAAGAAATATCGAGATGAGATGAGTTATACTAAATGGTAGAACTGTTCCGAATCAAATTCATCCTTATATTTCAACCCACACTAAATGACCATAAATGTGATTCCCAAATATTTATATATAATATAACTTTCCAAATAAAACTACTTTGTGTACCTTTAAGTTATGTGGTTAATTTAATATAAGTTTGGTTGTTAATAAATGGTTTCGACCCATTGTCGATTTTTTTAACCTTCAGCTATTCAGTGGAGGTACTGAGTTATATGGAACATATTTTTTTAGGAAACACATTTAGTGATTACAGTACAGATTAATATTGAAGGAAAAATTACTTCGGCACTAATCTAAAACTATAATTGCTATAAACAAGCTTCATTCTCAGATGATAGATGAGTTGAAACCTAGATCCACACTATGGAAACATTTCCATAAAATGAAAGTACTTGCTATATACAGAGATAGATATGTGGAACTCCAACAGAAACATTCCAGTCCTCAGTCTTTTTGGTAGAACTTTTGAATACGGTTTCTTGGTAATGATGTTTTCTTCTTTATTGTGATTTTTTTTTTGTACTTTTTTCGGATTTCTTGGATTTTTTTTCATATTTCATAGCCTCAGAGAAAATATTTGCCGATGTCGTCAGGTTGTGTCGTGGCTCATTTCATCTTCATTTATATGATGGTAATCAGCCTTTCCATGTGAACGTAACTCGTCGTGCCCAACGAATCGTCGAAATATTTTAAAAAAGATATATAAAATTAATATTAAAGATTAATTTTATTATATATACCAATTTTATTTGTTTTTCATTTAAATTATATAATTTAATTGTGTGTTTTAACATAAAATATGTCATTAATTATAAAAATCTTGAATACAGATGAAAATTATACTTACATTTAAATCCAATTCTTGGGCCACTAGAATCTTTACACCATTTGCTTTTTGCATCGTACTTTAAGATTTCAATCTTAATTTATTCTGAAAACAAATTATGTATAAGAGAGGTATGTTTCCGTATGAACTGGTTACAGTTCTGTGCTCACAATCATTAACATCCATATTGCTAAAAAGTAAATCCCAATCAACTAATGATAAGTGATAGTTTAATGAGTAAACCTCAGAACTCATGAAAACACTATACTCATCATTAGTCCAATTCACTCGGGGCAGGTTTCAATCTCCAGTTACTAAAAATATATCCACTGATGCACAATGATTGGAATAAAAATCAGAACCAGATGCTGGTAAACTGTTCCAATTATTCACTTTTGGCTTTTGACCTTAATGGATATAAAGACTTCCAGTACTTTCATGTCTTTTCGGTGAGCACAGGGGTGCGTCATCATCAGACGATTTCGACATCACCTTTATAGGCGTGACCCACTTCGTGGAAAACTTTTGCGTTTCGGAGGTGTGGAGTGGCTAGTTGGGAGAAAGGATTGGTGTTAGAAGTAGGAGTATTTCCAGGATTTACCGAAGGTGTCTGCAGTTTAGCAGACAGCTTACTGCATTACATACTTTCATTCGTTGTAGTTCACCCTCTAGTTCCGATATTTTAATCTTAAGGCCTCTTGAAGCGCCGGCAGACTTTTGGGTTTTATTGAGATTTTCACTTGGCTTGTCTTTTCTCCTCAAACTACACATAGTTTATTGATTTACTGATAACTGATGATATATATATATATATATATATATATATATGTATATATGCACCCCACCAGTTTTGTCCTTCAGACACGGCGCCCAAGTCGTGCCGGTTCGAATATCCGTACCGATACGACGATCCCCGACTGAGACCGTCCCGATTCACATCCGGGACAATGCAGTAAGTTTTCTTTTGTTTTTTAAATTTTAAATAAATGTCCTTAGATACATACTTTATTGTCACTCATGGTTAATTATAATAAAATCTATAAATAAATAAAAATTTATCTGAGTTTGAATCCGAATATAAACGCACACTGGTAAAAAGTAATATTTTTCAAGGAAATAAATAATACACATTAGGGCAAATTTTAATATTGATAAGATTTAGATGATTGAGATAATGTTAGAAATTGTTCAGTGTTCAAATTTATGTATATTGAATTGAATTAAAGCAAAAAGATCAATACACTAACATTTAGAAAAAAGGCTTCATAGAAAAGAAACACTTAAATTAGTTTGGCAAAGTTCTGAAGACTGATATGGAATACGGTTCGTATTCTTTGACAACTCATTGACAATCTTAACAACTGATCTTTGTGTAATTTTGTTTTGTTCGGTATCCGATCCCATAATGCTCTTTGGCGAATTACGGAAAGAGGTTATTTCAATCTGCCAAAATGTGCGGAATGTGGATCGTATAAATAATACTGATGCGAACTAAATATAATAATATGCTTTCCTTAGTTAACTTAATGCTGTCTTGTTAACCCTAATTAGTTTACTTGAAGCATTCTTCTAAAAAAAATCTAATTTACAGCGCAATGTAGCTTACACTATTATAAAGAATGAAAAATTTTGACACTACTTAAAACAAATAATGTTTCATCTCCTCTTGGGAAGCCAATTGTAACTGATGCGATGAGCTGGTAGGAGTGCACTAAAACTACACATAAACTGTTAAAATTGTAATTTGAATTGTGCGCCTATGGACAGTTAAGTTGTAATTTTAACACTAAATTCTTAAATATAAATTTTTCTTGAGAAATAATAAATTCTTTTAAGCCCAGAAAGGCTTATTTACTGAGAAAACTAATAAAGTTAACCTAAAACGTCAATACGACATTTGAAAGGTGATTTCTCGTAACATCTGGAATAAGGGTTCTTAAATTGTCAGCAAACAATCAATTGGCATTAATTGAAAAGTTAACCGGCCGAGATAATTACGTAACCTAGCGATTTGCTGTAAATACACATCTACAGTAAGAGAAGTTGTGGACTGCATAAAACCCCCCACATGTGTCATTGTGGACACAAAACGAGATTCAAAGGCAAAAACTAAGATAAATTTACTAGTTGACTCAATAAATTACGTGCACATACAAGAGAGTAGTACTGCAAAATAAGTATGGGATAACTCTTGGTTGACACGCTGTGATGGGCTGCTGCATGATCTCTGTAATACTTCACTTACTGCATGTTAAAACGTAGAGAAATATGTGAGCATAATAATGTGTACTGCTCACAAGCTCAGAAACATTGGTTTCGAAGTTGACGATGAATGGCTATTTACAGTGCTACTCTCCAGTCTACTAGAATCCTATCAACCAATGATTAACTTAAGATAACTTCAGTTTCTGTGAAATCAAAACTATCACAAGATGTTAAACAACCTGAAAGTGACTCAACAGTATTGTCAGTCATCAAGAAAACAACCAACAACCAAGTAAGGATTCAAGGTGCTACACTTGTAACAAGTAAGGTCATAAAAGTCCTCAAATGCAAATCCAGGACCAAGAATGTTCAACAAAAAGCAAGTAGTTCATCATATGCTGTTGTGTTTGAGGCAACATCCAGCCAAAATGACCCATGGCAAGTGGCTTCCGGTGCATCGTCACACATGACAAGACGTAAGAACATGCTTGAAAATATGACTCTGTCATACATAAAATCAGAGTCGCAGACAACAAAGTATAGGTTGGACCATTATGACGATGAAGGTCAAAACAAAAATGTGCTTTTTCCAAAAGTATTATGTGTTCCTAAACTGGCAACAGATTTATTGTCTCTAAGTCAGATTATTTGCGGTGGTCGCCAAGTAAAACTTGACGGAACAGGCTGTGTTATGTGAGGGTCGACTGGAATAGTATTAGGACTAGCATTAGTCTTTTCAAATCTGTTTAAAATTTGTTCCACATAAATACTAAAACTTTCTATTTGCATTCCCAAAAAATTACTTGGGGTTTCCATTATTTTAATTCCAATATGTGTTTTTCAGTTTTTTTTTTAAATTAATTTAGTTCTGATTCATCAATTGAGAATAACAGGCCAACATCAACATAGGCACAACTAGCATTTCTTCTTACTGAAATCAAATTTACTTGAAAGAAGGCAACTTTTTTTAAATTACATATTTCGAATATGGTTTAATTGGACATTGGATGTTTTGTTTATATTGTAACGTCTGGCATATGTCACAAGGAAACGTAATCTTAGCAACATAAATGTTATTTTCTTTTATTTGATAAACAAAATTCTTTCGTTGCTACTGAAACTTGAAAGTTCGTGATTTCCATGATTTTTCAGGACTCGTAATCGAAACCTTCAAACAAAAAGTTGCCATTATTGTAATTGTTTAAATATTTCACTTTTTTAAATCAACAGTAAATTATCGTGGTTGATTCTTTCAGCTTGAATTAGTGAGCGACAATTTTTCTCTTTCACTTTTGGTTGGGTTATCACTCTCCCACAACACTAAGATACCAATGTTTCCATATTTGCTAATTTTATGAAGAAAATTATTTAGATTCCTCATGTTTGGATGACAAGTTCAAATAATGTCAACACAACTTTTAAACCAAATCATGAAATATTGATTTCTATTCTACAATTTTCCGCGTAAAGATTTGCAATCTTTTTACAGTAGAAATTTATAAGTAATAGCATTTTTTGTTGGTTTGTTACATATATATTTTTAGTGTCTCCACGTTTTCTTGAGTGTTCCTAAGGAGTACGCACGTTTTGACAACTCTCTGACAACTTAGTCAACTAATGTTGGAATATTTTCGTTCTGGTTAATTGCTGATCTTATAATCGCGATACCGATTATAAAAAGAAGTTATTTTATACGACAAAGCATCGCAGAGCCTGGGATCCTATTAACCAGTAATTTTCTAAATATCTACTTTATAGTGCAACAAGGGCAACATAATTAAAAGGAACGCTTACACTATTATAGACATTCAAGAAGTGAGACACGATTACTTGTTTTACTTATATGTTCCATACTTGCTTTAAAAATGTGTTAAAATCGTGGTAGTAACTCTCCATATGCGTTGAATTGTAAATGGAGTTCTTAGGATGCTTTATTTAAATTTGCAATTTGTAAAAAGAAATAATTTTTGAGGGTATTAGAGAGTTTGATGAATAACCCGAAAAGTTTTGACATTGACAGAATTTGGAAGGGCGTGACAACTAAGTTAACTTATTAATTACTAGTCAGTAATAGATGATGTTAACAGAGAAATGGAAAGATTAAATATTTCTACTCATAATTTCTTCTTCAACAATAACGCATACTTTAAGCTGGAATTTATATGCTAAATTACTGTCCATCCCATTTAAAAATTGTTCTGCAATCAGTGCTTTTTAATAATATCTGTATTCTTGAACCTCTGTGTTTGAACTCTTTCAGCACCAGAATATTCACCAACTTTTCTTTTACATTTACGCAAATTCATTTTAGTTTGAGCCAAACCAACTTTTCTAGATAAACTACCGCCTAATCTATTACACATTTCTAAATTTCAAACATATTACATTAAAACCTTTTACCTAAAGTGTAACTTTCGAAAATAGTGTTGATTTATTTTTTTTTAAAAACTAATCACTTTATATTACAATCGTTATGATTATCTACAGTGGAAAACTTACTTGACAACTCCAACCCAGTTAGTTAAGCAAACAATAAATCATGGCAGATTCTATCAAATGCCTTTTAAACGTCTGTATAAACAACATCAATCTGTAAATGATAACTGTCGAATTGTTATAAATAAGAAGGTTGGTCGTAGAAGATTTACATTTGCAAAATCCGTGTTGACTCTCATTTATAATATTTTGGAACTATGGCATAATTATTTTGGAAATGAATTTTTTTGGACAATTATGGAATACAAAACATTTTTCATACAGGCCTAAATTTGTTACAAGTAAACTATCTCCATTCTTTAAGGTAGGTATAATAAATGAATTTTTCTGTGCATTAGGAAATAAAGCACATTTTAAAAACAAGTTAAATTTCATGGTTAGAGGCTTTGTTAATTATAATCCACAATTCATTCAATACTGTAGAAGGAATATCATAAGGACCTCTATTACTAGATAAATCTGACTTCTGAGTTCATTAAAAACATCAATCTGGAAAAAATTATTATTTTTTGAATATAAACAAAAATATTTTCATGACAAAACGATATTGTTTAAATTTGTGTTTGCATTGAAAGCTAAAAAATGAAACAGACAGCTCACGTGTAAAGAGTAAATACTTATTTCTTTTGTAGTTTTCGTCTTTTCAACGACGAAATTGTAAGTTACCAAATAATTGTTCAAGTTCAGTTTTGAAATCAAATTACATTTTGTACATATTCAGGTTCCAACAGCAATGAAGGCGATATGTATATTAATCAAAAGTAAAATATACTTTTGTTGTCTGAAGAATATGCAATGCTTTAATACAATTCAATATACATAAATTTGAACACTAAGGAAATTGGGTACCTCTGGAAACGTCGGCAGACTTTTGGGTTTTATTGAGTTTTTCACTTAGCTTGTCTCTTTTCCGGACACTACACATAGTTTATTGATTTAGTAACCGATGTTACCAGCCAAATTAACAACCCTTCTCTTTCGAATTTGGTAACTATTATAACTAAATTCAAACAGAAGAATGACAAACAACTCACACCAAAATTGTTACTATCAACAATATTCCCTGGTTGCTAACCACACTTTGAACAATTGACAAAAGTTGCTAACAATAAAAGACTTTTCTGTCGTTACCAATGGCAGCGGTAACGATCGTCATTTATCCAAGTTTGGGTAGCAACTACTGAAATCTGTCCATCTTTTGTCTGAAATTAGTTAGTAACTAAATTCAGACAAATTAAAAAAATTGTTTACTTGGTTGGTAACCTTGGTTACCAATTCAAGAAACAACTGAATTAAGTTTTGGTTTTCTTACTATCAACAATTTAATAACTGAATTAGCGGTCATGAAATGCGAAATACAGCAAGCGTGCCTGCAAGAAGTTCGAGTGCATCAGAGTCCTATTGGGACCACACGGCACTTCGCCAGTTCCATTTCAGAATAAGTTCCTATTAAGAGACAAAAACGGTGAAATAAGAAACTGAAAAAGCGCCTCAAATCCAGGTTCGATTGTCAGAAAGACACAGCTAATTATTGTAAAGCCCCAGTTTTGATCGGCTGCATTAGACTACATTAGACTACCAATTAATTCTCAGTATCGTGTGGGGACTTTAAACATTTTTAAATCTCTGTTAACTTTTGAGTGGCAGTCATAGGGTGTTTTAACTGGATTGTAATCTATCATTCTGAATTTCTCTAAAATATATTTTTTTTTGTTTAAGTGTTACTCCTTTCTTGCTTTGGTTAATTTCTATTCCAAAAAACACTTAGCATTCTTTGATCTTGATTTCTCAGCTAATTTTCTCTTAATTTCATTACCAGTTTGTTTTTCGACAGTTCTTTAGTACTCCTTACATATTTCAAGAAATTCTCCTTTTGACATGAGAAAATACACCTAAATGTTAGAAGATATCTTGATCCACCACTGGTTCTGACTCGCATTGGTCCGCAGATGTCTGAATGAACAATATTCAGTAACTGCTTACTTCTTACTTCTCTGTCAGTAAAGGGTATCCTTGCTTGTTTACCTCGTTAACATATGTCACACCACGTGGGTAATTTATCGTTATCCAATTTTATTTATACTTAAATAAATATTATATATAAAATATATAAAATAATTGTTCCAATAGTGCCGGTCCATTTGAAGCATGGATTGACTCCAATTTCAATCTTTGGGAATCTCGCATCCTTTGATACTCTTGAGGTCCGATGGGCTTATGCATAGGATTATGTCCGCATTTACCTTTTTATCTTATTTACATCCACGTTTTAAGCGCTGATTCACTTTTTGTGTCACCCTGACATATAACTGGCTTTGATACTTCACCATTAACGAAATCCCAGGTATCGATTTTGGTAAGTAACGCCTCTACCTGAATCCACCTCGTGTCGAAATTTTCTTTGGATAGAAGTTCAATTCTTGTCCCACACATCGCCATCTCGAGTTCCATTTTTCGATAGTACGGACCTACGTTATAACTCATAGTACATATGAGAATTAAGCTTGTTTATTCTAATTATAATTTTAGAATAGTGACGAAGTTATTCTTCCTTAAAATTTAATCTGTACTGTAATCAGTAAATGTGTTTCCTAAAATTATGTCGCATATATCATTTAAGTACTTCTTTCCACTAACTAATTGGAGGTTAAAATTAATTAAATTAACCACAAAACTTAAACAAAGTAGTTTTATTTGGAAAGTTATATTATATTTAAATATTTGGGAGCCACATTTATAGTCATTTAGTGTAAGTTGAAAAATAAGGATGAAATTGATTCGGAACAGTTCTACCATTAAAGTTATTATAACTCATCTCGACATTTCTTTGCTCTGTCAATTTGTTGACACTGTGGATTCAAACAAATAGAATTATAACAAAAAATATAACTGAACCACAATTTGATGTAATATTAATACAATATAAGATCAAATCAAATTTATTTGAAAGAGGACAATGTGTTTCCAAACAACATATTTCGAATTAGGTTTAATTGAATTAACCATAACTCTTGCCTATAATTGGACAGGCTGACATACATCATAAGGTGACGTAATCTTCCTTCGTTGCTACTGAAACATGAAAGATTGCAAAATGTCACTCAATACAACACTCACTCCAAAATGTTCGTTAATTTTGTAATAACTAATTAATTAAAATTTTATTTATGTGTATATACATCAGGCAAGTTACTTGTTTTCAATTTCATCCCCCACCTCTCTTAGCAGCAAAATATATTTCTGCATTTAAGTATAAAGTTAATGAAAACAATTTCTATTCACATGTTGATGATCTGACAGATTCACAGACAGTATTCCTTTGATGGAAAATAAATGTCGTCGAGACATCTACAACTGATTTGATTTCAGTGACTCGTAATCGGAACCTTCGGACAGTAGGTTGCTATTATTGTAACTGTTTAAATATGTCACCTTTTTAAATCAAAAAATAATTCACGTAGTTGATTCTTTAAGCAAGAATTAGTGAGCGGCAAATTTCAACTAGGTACTGAATTTCTCTCTTTCACGTTTGGTTGGATTATCACCCTCAAACAACACTAAGATACCAATCTTTCTAATTTTGCTAATTTTATGTCAAAATCTATTTAGATTCCTCATGTCTAGATGACAAGTTCAAATAATGACAACACAATTTATAAACAAAATCAAATCACAATTTTCTGTGTAAAAATTTGCAATCTTTGTTGAGTTGAAATTTATAATTAATAGCTCATTTATAATTTTGATGAAATTTTCATCCACTTTAGTGCATATATATTTTAAGTGTCTCCACGTTTTCTTGAGAGCTCGTAACCGCTACGCACGTTTTGATAACTGGCTGACAAATTAGACTACTTGGGCATGTTGGGGTATTTTCATTCTAATTAGTTGCTAATCTAATAATCGCGATTATAGGAACCTGGGATCATATTAAGTAGTATTTTTCTAAAAAATCTACTTTACCGTGCAATAAGGTAAAACATAACTGAAAAGAAAGATAAACATTCAAGAGGTGACACACAATTTACTTGGTTTACCTATATGCTATATGCAGAATCTTAACATCTACTACATGTCTGATCGGTATTCTAAATAAATGATTTTCTAAGTAAATTGCGTCTCAATTCTTGACTCTGTTATAGCGTAAGCTTTATTTTCAAGAATAAGATATTTTTTCGCATTGTAAATTAAATTATATCAGCAGAATGCCACACAGTTAACTGTGACAGGAAAATAGCTCCTCGATTATTATTATAGGATCCTGTGTTCAGAATATCTCGACAATTTAGAATAACAACTTTGTATACTTGGTAAGGCCATTATAAAATCGGCCAACAAGCAAAATGAAATAACTCCAACATCAGTTGACAGTTAGTTGTCAAAACACACGTACAGAACCAGAGTTCTCATAAACTTATTCTCTCGTTTTAAGAAATTGTTAATAAATAATTTCATTATTTATTCCATATAGTATTATTCAACTCTTAACCATTAATTTAAACCACACACATTTAAATTTGATTCACTGATGTTAATCATCAAATTTGACTTTCATTAGAAATTATGTGTTATTCCTCATGAATTACATCTGAAATAAATTAATGGCGTGTATGTAGTTGTTGATTTTTTGAATGGTGAGACACCTACTGTTCTAAAGTTTCGCAGCATCTCTTGAATGTTGAAATTGTTAATATTTTAAATTAAGTTTTGGGAACAGTTGTAAATTACAGATGCTATGTTACAACAAGTGTTCTATTGTTTTTTAAATTTGGATTCCCTTAGATACATAATTTATTGCAGTTAATCAAGGCGGAATATTGTAACAATTACATTAATAACGAAATATATCTATTTTAGAGCTCTGATTTCAAACAGTGTTAATTAATTATGAAATTCTCGGAAATCAAGCCACATGAAAATTTCCCGTGGGCTTTAATTTTGCTGGATCAAAATATTACCATATCATATCATATTTAAAGTTCACTCAAATAAAGTTAGGACATATGATATATTAACAAAACACTAAAATGTCTTTGAAACTGTAAAAATGAATCCCGATTTGTATATATATCAAAAGTTAACCAAAGTTATACAATATTACAGAGTACAAAGAGTTTTTAGTGTAAAATATCGTGTTATATATACCGCCCCTATGGTTGACTGAATCAACGCACTACAACGCCGTATAATCATATTGAGACATCCCTAATTAAAAATCGCTCCGTTATTTTCCTTCCTTCCAAACTTTCAAGTATCAATAGCAACGAATTTTTTGTCAAAAAATAAAATAACATGTCAAATTACGTTTCTTTATGGCATATGTCAAAAATATGTAATTTAGGAAAAAGTTGTCTTCTCTCAAGCAAATTTGATTTGATTCTTACATTGTATTGATATAACACCAAATTGTGATTCAGTTA
Organism: Aethina tumida; assembly: GCF_024364675.1. NCBI lineage: Eukaryota > Metazoa > Arthropoda > Insecta > Coleoptera > Nitidulidae > Aethina > Aethina tumida. Next base: position 25,898,241 of record NC_065435.1, on the reverse strand, counting down.
TATCGTTTCTTATAATTCGTTTTAATCCACGGTCCACAAACTACTTTGTTTAACTTATGTCGATATTTTAATATTAGTTTGGTGTTATAAAATGGTTTCGACACATTGCCGATTTTTTCAACCTCCAATTATTCAGTGGAAAAATATACAGATATACACAATATAATTATTTAGGAAACACATTTTCCGTCATAAATTATAGATTAAAATATAAGCAAAAACTACTACGGCACAATTTTAATATTATAATTACTACAAACGTGCTTAATTCTCAGATGTTAGATGAGTTGAAACGTATGCCCATACTGTGGAAAACTTTCCATAAAATGAAAGTAACTGCTTTATATACAGACAGATATGTGAAACTCCAACGGGAACATTCCAGTCCTCAGCCTTTTTGATAGAACTTTTGAAGACGGTTTCTTGGTAATGCTGTTTTCTCTGTTATTGTTATTTTTTCTTGTACTTTTTTCGGAATTCTTGCATATTTTTTCATATTTCATAGCCTCAGAGAAAATAGCATGCCCTCAATCTCCGGAGATCTATCTTTCAACACTCTAATCCGGAGATTGCATGCTTGCATGATATCCAACCCTGTGAATCCGACAGATACAAGAGACCTTGTCTCTTGGCTGTCTAGACTTCTGCGTCTCTTTGGGACATCTTTTCTTTACTATGTAGCGATTGTTACGTACCTCTTTAATTTTCCCTTCTATTTTCCTAAACCTTTATGGTTAACTACTCTTAGGCCATGATCTTCGGATCGGTGCCCGGAGAGGGGTTTTTAGTCGGTAAAGTCCGGCACTACGTCTTGTAGATTTCCCCTTCTTTGCTCCAATAAAAAAAATCATAATTTATTCTGAAAACAAATTAATGTGTTATTTTATGGAGAGTTATTCTGTGTTTAGTTGGGAATTCCTGTAAATATAAATAATGAATTTAGCCAAAACTATTCCCTAAAAATAACAGTTGGGTACGATCGGTTTCATTTCTAGCACTACTGTATATAAGTATTTCTTCTAATTACCATTTTCAATGAGAAAGAACCTCATTAATAAAGAGAGAATATTTAACTATTAATTTTGAATTGAAGCGTAGGAGCAACTTCAGAGAGATGTGTTTCTTATGAAATAAAAGTTTGAAGTGATTAGAATTTTGTGGTAAACAAATAAAGAAAACTTTTTGGTCTACTTGATTTTATGAAAAATATTGAAATATGTTTATATACAACGAAATTCAAATGTCTGCAAATGAATAATGCATAGAAATTCAAACAAAATGGTCCTGTGGCATAGACAACTGAAGTACCTACATTGTAAAGGCGTACAGGATTTGTACAGAAAGCGACTGGTACACGGTAATAAATTGGATAATGATAAATTACCCATGTGGTGTGACAATGTCAACGAGGTAAGCAAGCAAGGAAACCCTTTACTGATAGAGAAGGAAGAAGTAAGCAGTTACTGAATGTTGTTCATTCAGATATCTGCGGACCAATGCGAGTCAGACTCAGCGGTGGATCAAGATATCTTCTTACATTAATATACGATTATAATAGGTGGTGCCAGGTTTTTTTCCATAAGTCAAAGAGAGAAGCTTTTGAAAAATTTAAGGAGTACAAAAGAACTGTCGAAAAACAAACTGGTAATGAAATTAAGAGAGAATTAGCTGAGAAATTGAAGATCAAAGATTACTAGGTTTTTCTTTAGAATAGAAATTAACCAAAGTAAGAAAGGAGTAAGACTTAAACAAAAAAAATATATTTTAGAGAAATTCAGAATGGTAGATTGCAATCTAATTAAAACACCGTATGACTGCCACTCAAAATTTAACAGAGATTTAAAACCATTCAAAGACCCCACACGATACAGAGAATTAATTGGTACTCTAATGTACTCTAATGTAACCGATCAAAACTGGGGCTTTACAATAATTAGCTGTGTCGTTGGATGTGGTACCGCCTTCCTTTCTGCGAATAGAACCTGGATTTGAGCCTCCTTTTCCTTTTCTTATTTCACGGTTCTTGTCTTTTAATAGGAACTTTAATAGGGTCACTAAATAAAAACGAAAATATCACTACCAACACTCTGCCATTGATAACCACAGAAAAGTCTCTTATTGTTAGCGACTTATGTCAATTGTTCAAAGTGTGGGTAGCAACCAGGGAATATTGTTGAAAATTACAATTTTTTTTTTAAGTTGTTCGTCCTTCATTTGTCTGAATTTAGTTATAATAGTTACCATAATCGAAAGAGAAGAGTTGTTAATATGTTAAACTATGTGTAGGGTCCGGAAAAAAGAAAAGCTAAGTGAAAAACTCAATAAAACCCAAACGTCTGCTGACGTTTCCAGAGGTACCCGATTTCCTTAGGAATAAAATTTTGGAACTAGAAGGTGAGAATACAGAGAGTGAAAGAGTGCTTACACAGCTTTGTCGTCTAAACTAGGGATACCATCGGTAAACTCTGATAGTACCCCTACTCCTAAAGCTAATCCCAAATTTTTATCCCAACTAGCCACCCCTACTCCTGCAAAGTCTCCCAGCTCCAAAACTCAGAACACATCTTGGAACTCGGTCACTTCCAAGGAGGTGATGTCGAAATTGTGAACCATTTATGGTTCAGTGTTGAAATTTTTGTATATTGAATTGTATTAAAGTATTTTAGACCAAGTACACTAAGAATTAGAAGAGCCTTCTCATAATTTTGTTTTGTTTGGTGTCCGATCCTATAATGCTCTATGGCGAATTACAGAAAGAAGTTATTTCAGTCAGCCAAAATGTGCGGAAAATGGGATCATATAAATATTAATCAAGGAGCTGACCCAGCTTACAAAATCCGATAATATGCATTCCTCAGTTAATTTAATGCTGTCTTGTTAACCCGAAGTAGTTTACCTGAAGCATTCTTCTCAAAAAAATCTAATTTACAGCGCAATGAATCTTACGCTATTATTAAGAATTAAAAATTATAACACATCTTAAAACAAATAATGTTTCATTTCCTCTTGGGAATCTAATTGTAACTGATGCGATGACCTGTAGGAGTGTACTGAAACTACACATAAACTAATAAAATTGTAATTTGTATTGTGCGCCTGTAGACAGTTAAGTTGTAATTTTAATTTTTAAGTTTTTCTCCTGAAATAATAAATTCTTTTAAGAAAATTTAATAGGTTATGGAGCCAGAAAAGCCCAGGGAAGCCCAGAATGGCTTACTTACTGAGAAAAGTAATGAAGTTAACCTAAAACGTCAATACGACAATTGAAAAGTGTTTTCTCGTAACATCTGGAATAAGGGTTCTTAAATTGTCAGCAAACAATCAATTGGCATTAATTGAAAAGTTAACCGGCCGAGATAATTACGTAACATGGCGATTTGCTCTAAAAACTTATCTACAGCAAGAGGAGTTGTGGAACTGCATAGACCCCACCACATGTGTCATTGTGGACACAAAACGAGACACAAAGGCAAAAACTAAGATAAATTTACTAGTTGACTAAATAAATTACGTGCACATGCAAGAGAGTAGTACTGCAAAAGAAGTATGGGATACGTTTTCATAAGTATTTGATGACTCTTTGTTGACACGCTGTGATGGGCTGCTGCGTGATCTCTATAATACTTCACTTACTGTATGTCAAAACGTAGAGAAATATGTGAGCAAAATTATGTGTACTGCTCGCAAGCTCAGAAACATTGGTTTCGCAGTTGACGATGAATGGCTAGTTACATTGCTACTCTCCGGTCTACCAGAGTCCTCCTATCAACCAATGATTATTGCTATTGAAAGCTCCGGCAAGAAGATAACTTCAATTTCAATCAACATATCACAAAATGTTAAACAACCTGAAAGTGACTCAACAGTATTCTCAGTCAACAATAACAACCACAAGAAGCAAAGTAAGTAAGGGTGCTACACTTGTAATAAGTAAGGTCATAAAAGTCCTCAAATGCAAATCCAGGACCAAGAATGTTCAACAAAAAGCAAGTAGTTCATCATATGCTGTTGTGTTTGAGGCAACATCCAGCCAAAATGACCCATGGCAAGTGGCTTCTGGTGCATCGTCACACATGACAAGACGTAAGAACATGCTTGAAAATATGACGGCTCCTGTCATACATAAAATCAGAGTAGCAGACAACAAAGTATAATCTGTGCAATGCTCAGAACATGTGAGGTTGGACCATTATGACGATGAAGGTCAAAACAAAAAGATGCTTTTTACAAAAGTATGATGTGTTCCTAAACTGGCAACACATCTATTGTCTCTAAGTCAGATTATTTGCGATGGTAGCCAAATAAAATTTGACGGAACAAGCTGTGTTATTATGAACAGCAGAAGTGAGGTAGTATCTTCCCACTGTGGCTTTATGTGAGGGTCGACTGGAACAGTATTAGGATTAGCATTAGTCATTTCAAATCTGTTTAAAATTTGTTCCGTATAAATACTAAAACTACTACTAAAACTCTTTTCGGTGTAGAGTCGAATTTTGCATTCCAGCAGCGAGGGAATTGTTTTAACCCATATAGTGACTTGTTCAATTTACATACCATGTTTTCGTCATGATCCAACCCTTCTTGTTAAGTCATAAATAGGTGTGTTCAAGTTCTCCATAATAAAATGCTGTCTATACGTCTAGTTACTTGATTTTGTGATTATTTTGTACAGCCACAGATAGTAACAATCGTATTGAATCTCACCTGACTGTTTGTGCAAAAGTTTCCTGGTAATCAACACGTGACATTTGACCATATCATTTCACACACAGATGTGATTTGTAACGTGGTCATTAAATAAATGAATCACTGTCATTAAAGTTATTATAACAAATCGAAAAATCATCTCGATATTTCTTTTCTCTGTCAATTTGTTGACACTTTCGATTAAAACAAATAGAAATATATTAAAAATATAACTGAACCACAATTTGATGTAATATTAATACTATGAAAGAAACAAATCAAATTTACTTGAAAGAAGACAACTTTTTTCTAAATTACATATTTCGAATAAGGTTTAATTGGACATGTTTTGTTTATATTGTAACGTCTGGCACATGTCACAAGGAAACGTAATCTTAGCAACATAAATGTTATTTTCTTTTATTTGATAAACAAAATTCCTTCGTTGCTATTGAAACTTGAAAGTTCGCAAAATGTCACTCAATCCCACACCCACTCCCAAATGTTCGTTTAGTTTTGTAATTACTAATTAATTAAAATTTTATTTATGTGTATATACATCTAGTTATCCTGTTTTCAATTTCATCCCTCACGTCAATTTCATCCCTCGTATCACATATTCAAATTAAATTATAATAGTTGGAACTTCTCTTAGCAGCAATCTATTCTAATGAAAATATAAAGTTAACAAAGCTAACAAAAACAATTTCTTTTCACATGTTAATTATCTGTCAGAATCACAGACAGTTTTTGTATGTCGACGATAGATCTGCAACTAATTTGATTTCCATGACTTTCAGGACTATTAATCGACATCTCCACAATAATGGCATCAAGTTGCCATTATTGTAATTGTTTAAATATTCCTAACGAGTTCCTAAGGAGTCAGCACGTTTTGACAACTCTGGCAATTTTGACAGCTAATGTGAGTGTATTTCGTTCTGCTTAATTGCTGTACATATAATCCGCGATACCGATTATGGAAAGAGGTTATTTTATACGACAAAACATCGCAGAACCTGGGATCCTACAGCAGTATTTGTGTAAAAAGCTACTTTAATGTGTGGGCAAAAGCACCAAGATATGATCCAGCTTTTCTTTTACATTTACCCAAATTCATTTTAGCTTGAGCCGAACCAACTTTTCTAGAAAAACTACCGCCCAATCTATTACTCATTTTTAAATTTCAAACACATTACATTAAAATCTTTTATCTAAAGTATAACTTGCGAATATGGTGTTGATTAGTTTTTTATAAAAACTAATCACTTTATATTGCAATCGTTATGATTATTTACAGTGGAAAAATTACTTGACAAATCCAGCTCATTTAGTGTAGCAAACAATAAATCATGGCAGATTCTATCAAATGCCTTTTAAATGTCTGTATAAACAACATCAACCTGTAAATGATTTTCAAGAGCACCAACTGTCGAGAGGTTATAAATAAGAAGGTTGGTCGCAGAAGGTTTACATTTGCAAAATTCATGTTGACTCTCATTTATAATATTTTGGAACTAAGGCATAATTATTTTGGAAATGAATTTTTTGGACAATTTTGGAAAACAACAAGTAAACTACCTCCATCCTTTAAGGTAGGTATAACAAACGATTTTTTACGTACGTTAGGAAATAAAGTAGATTTTAAAAACATTTTAAATTTCATTGTTAGAGGCTTTGTTAATGAGAATCCACAATACATTCAATACTGTAGAAGGAATATCATAAGGACCTCTATTACTAGATAAATCAAGACTTCTGAGTTCATTGAAAACATCAATCTGGACAAAATTATAATAACTTTTTGAATATAAACAAAAATATTAGATTTGTGTCTGCATTGAAGGCTAAAAAGTGAAACAAACAGCTAACGAAGTGTAAATACTTATTTCTTTTGTTGTTTTTGTCTTTCCAATGACGAAATTGTAAGAAGTTATCAAATAATTGTTCAAGATCAGTTTTGAAATCAAATGATATTTTGTACATATTCAGGTTTCAACAGCAATGAAGGCGATATGTCTATTAATCAAAAGTAAAACATACTTTGGTTGTCTGAAGAATATGCATCGACAAAAGTGTGTGAATTGTTAATTAGACATTGCTATTCCTAATAAATATCAAAATTTTATATATTTTCTTTGATAAGATAATAATAACACTTAAACATCTTTTTTAGCTGCTTTTTTTCAATTCTGTTAAACTTATAAATTCACATCACATAATTAGGACCTTCCCACTTTCCGCATATTTTGGCAAATTGAAATAACCTCTCTCAGTAATTCGCCAAAGAGCATTATAGGATTGGACACCAAACAAAACGAAATTACACAAAGATCAGTTGCCAAGATTGTCAATGAGCTGTCAAAAAATATTATCCGAAACTGAGATCTGAGACGGCTAATCATGAGCGCTGTTTTTTCCCAAACCAATTTAAAAGTTACTTCTCTATGAGAAGTCTCTTCTAATTCATAGTCTACTTGGATTAAAATACTTTAATGCAATTCTATATACATAAATTTGAACACTGAATCATAACTGGTGGGGTGCATCGTAGTTAGAAAATTTCGAAATCACCTCCTTGGGAGTGTCCGAGTTCCTGAGTTTTGGAGCTGGAAGACTTTGCAGGAGTGGGGGTGGCTGGTTGGGATATGGTTGGATTTCGATTATGGTAACTATTATAACTAAATTCAGACAGAAGAAGGACGAACAACTCAAAGAAAAATTGATACTATTAACAATATTCCCTGGTTGCACTTTGAAAAATTGACAAAGGTCGCTAACAATAAGAGACCTTTCTGTCGTTACCAATGGCAGCGGTAACAATCGTCATTTATCCAAATTTGAGTAGCAACTACGGAAAAGTGTTTGTTAAGGAATGAAATTGCACATTGATACTTGGAACCCCTCTGTATAGATGCCCTAACGCAAGCGTCATGCTACGCAGGGTTTTTAGTTCTTAGTTTTTAGTCTTTGACGTTTCTAGCACACTTTGTAATAATATAATAAACGATCAGTGTTCTTGTAACATCGACTATTATTCTCATCACACTCACACCTCAGTTTTCAAAAGTGTTTGTAGTGATATTTTTGTGTTTATTTAGTGTCCATCTTTTGTCTGAATTTAGTTAGTTACCAAATTCAGACAAATGAAAAAATTTGTTTACTTGTCTGGTAACCTTGGTTACCAATCCAAGAAACAACTGAATTAAATTTTTGTTTTCGTACTATAAACAGTTTAATAACCGAATTTGCGATAATGAAATGGGAAAACAGCAAGTGTGCCTGCAAAAGGTCGAGTGGTTCCGAATTATATTGGAACCGGACGGCACATCGCCAGCAAAAACCGTGAAAGAAGAAAAGAAAAAGGCGGTTCAAATCCAGGTTCTATTGGCAGAAAGAAAGGTCAACCGCCCGGTAAACCCTGAGCACGACTCCGTTCCAAGTTCCGAAAGAGTTAAATATCTAAAGTAAGTAACAACAGAAAAATTCGGCAAAGTGCCACACCGACATCAGACCCCCAAATGGAGTTAGACATAACGTTAATATAAACAATAAAATAGAATAAAGTATGTTAAAAAACAATAACAATTGACAAATGAAGGTGACCGAGGTAACCTTGGTGATCAAGAAATAGTGAGAGTCAGTTTGAGAGAAACAGCTCAAGAGCTCAGTAGTGGCTGTCTTTTTTGTTGATTCATCCTTTGTATTTCAATTATTTGATTGAATAAATTACTGCAATTTCTGGCATATTCTCTGAGGTTATGGGCCCAGTGCGTGCAGGATAAAGTTATACAATTGAGGTTGGAAGTCAATTGTGGTGAAGGCAACAGACAAAGATGGCGAACGTTACTGTAAATAACATTCTAAAAATTCAACAACTCGATGGCACGAATTTTAGCAAATGAAAATGGAGTTGAGAAGATTCATCGAGGAATCGTTGGAGGTCATTCTTACAGCGGAAAAAGATGTGACAAAACATCCTACGATTAAGTTGAATGAAAGGAAATGTGTTTCGATATTAGTACAGTCAGTTCATGATAGCCAACTTGAGTATGTTCGCGAAAAAGTTCGGGCAAAGGACATGTTCGACACATTATGCACGATTTTCGAAAGGAAAAGTGTGGCGTCGCAAGTTTTATTACGAAAACAATTGCTGACAATGAAATTCAATGAGTCGGATGATATGATAAGTTTACTTTTGCAATTTGATAAGAGAATCCGAGAGTTAAAGTCAACGGGAGCTACAATGGAAGAGCTTGATGTGGTTGTACATTTGTTGATTACTATGCCATGAGGTTATGATAACCCAGTGACAGCATTGGAAACAATGGATCAATCAAAGTTAACTGTAGAATTTGTTAAAACGCGGTTAATGGATGAGTACAACAAGCGGACTGGTGAAAATGGTTCGAGTAAATCAATTGAGCCTGGAGCAATGTTTGCTGGGAAAAAGACAATTATATGTCATATGTGTAAAAAATCTGGACACAAAAAGGCTCAATGTTTTCGCAATAAAAACAAAAAAGAGAGGTCAAATAGAGAAAGCGCAAACAGAGCAAGCGGTTCATCGATGTATGCAATTGCTGAAGATGGTACCAAAGAGAATTTGGCAGAATCGAAGGCATTTAACGCTCAATTGCAGCAGAATAGCGGTAATTACGCGGAAATAAAATTTGTTTTAGATTCTGGAGCGACTCAGCATATGGTGAATTAGAAGATGTTCTTCGATAAATTGGAACCAATTGACGAAATAAGCATTTCGGTTGCCAAGAAAAATCAAAGCATTGTTGCAAAGCAACGTGGTGACATTCTCGTTAAAACATTTCACCATGGTGACACATCGGTAAAAACAATGGAGGACGTTCTATTCGTGAATGATTTGAAACGCAACTTGATGTCAATTCGAAGACTAACACAAAAGGGATATCGAATTGTGTTTGAGGGTGATTATGCCTATGTATCGCTGAATGGTATCAAAAAGTTTGTCGGACGCGTAAATGGAAGAATGTATGAAGTGACTTTGTTCGTTGACAACAATGTGTTTGCGGGATTTACAGGAGTGAATAAATTGAATACAATATCACAGAATTTATGGCATTTTAGACTTGGTCATCTCAACCGAAATGACATGAAAAAGTTAGCCAATTGTATGGCTATTGGTATGAGTAACGTAAAAAAAAAAGGATACACAGTTGTGCGAATCGTGTGTACTTGGAAAACATGTTCGTTCACCGTTTCCAAGAAATTCAAATAAACGTTCATTGCGAGTTTTGGAATTGATTCACAGTGATGTTTGTGGACCGTATCCAACGAATGCATACGATGGGTCACGTTATTTTGTGACATTCATGGATGATTATTCGAGAGCATCCATGGTCTATTGCATCAAGAGAAAAAGTGAAACGTTTGGTAAATTCAAGGAATTTGTTGCAATGGCTGAGGCACTTCATGGCTCAAAGGTGTCAAAATTGAGACATGATGGCGGTGGTGAATATACGTCAAACGAATTTAAAGAATACTGCAAACAAAAGGGTATTCAGATGTTAGTCACCGTTGCATACAATCCGGAAATGAATTCAGTATCTGAACGTTTAAATGAAACGCTGCAACACAAGGCTACGATAATGCTGTTGGCCAGTGGGATGGAAAATAAGTTTTGGAATGAAGCAATTATGTCGGCAAATTATATCAAAAATCGATTGCCAACAAACGCGGGTGGAAAGCAGTTTAAAGACAAGACACCAGCAGAAATTTGGTTTGGAAAGAAACCAGAGCTGTCAAACCTTCGAATATTTGGTTCTGAATGTTACAATCATATTCCACATGAAATGCGGTTGAAATTACAAGCAAAAGCAACAAAATGTATTATGCTTGGTTATGGTGCGACGTTTGGTACGTATTGACTTTGGGATATTGAACAACAGAAGCTAATTTTTAGTCGAAATGTAACATTCAATGAATCATCGGTATTAAATCGATCAAAGTTAGTAGAGATAATCGGTTCAGAGGCGGTTACAGATAGTGGGAGTACGTGTGACGGTAAAGCAGTTCAACCAAATGATGATGAACAGTCGCGTACTGATAAAACTGGAGAAATCCACAGTACTAATTTGGATTGTGTTGGTAACGGCGTTTATTTGGATAACATGGGTATCAGCGAGGTAACTCAACGAAAGAGCGGGAGAGTAAGAAAGGCAACCGCTACGTTACGGTAATTATGCACCTGAATGTGATGCGCATATGGCACTATCATCTATCGAAGGTGAATCACTAGTGTTATCAGCAGAACGATTTGTTGGTGACGATCCGTCCACAATATCGGAAGCAAAACGGCGTAGTGACTGGTCTGAGTGGGAATAAGCAATCAATTGTGAGATGCAGTCGTTAGCAAAGAACAATACTAGGTCTATTTGCGACTTACCTAGAGGAAGAAAAGCAATCACAAATAATTGAAATGTCTTTATGATTCGGATTGCCTTCATTCTATTCAATTGAGAGGCGGTGTTAATATAAACAATAAAATAGAATAAAGTAAGTTAAAAAACAATAACAATTGACAAATGAAGGCGATCGAGGTAACCTTGGTGATCAAGAAACAGTGAGAGTCAGTTTGAGAGAAACAGCTCAAGAGCACAGTAGTAGTTGTCTTTTTTGTTGATTCATCCTTTGTATTTCAATTAATTGATCGAATAAATTACTGCAATTTCTTGCATATTCTCTGAAAAGTAAGTAACAACAGCAAAATTCGGCAAAGAGCTACACCGATATCAGACCCCCAAATGGAGTTAGACATAACGTTCGTCCTTCTGTTTGAATTTAGTTATAAGAGTTGCCATATTCAGACAAAAGAGAAGAGTTGTTAATTTGGCTGGCAACCTCGGTTACTAAACCAATAAACCATGTGTAGTGTCCGCGAAAAAGATAAGCCAAGTGGTACCCGAAAACTAGATGTTAAGATTAAAATCTCGGAACTAGAGGGTGAATTAAAACGAATGAAAGTAAGTAATGCAGTAAGCTGTCTGCTAAACTACAGATACCATCGGTAAATCCTGGAAGTACTCCTACTTCTAACCCTAACACCAATCTGTCCTCCCGACCAGCCACCCCACACCTCCAAAACGCAGAAGTCTTCCACAAAGTGGGATACTCCTATGGAGGTGGTCTCGAAATCCTGACAACGCACCCCTGTGCTCTTCTGTTGTTTTTATTCTCCGTTGTCATCACAACCGTTATGCACGATGTCTAGATATTCTAACATAACCTGCCTCGAGTGAATTGGACCAATGATGAGTAAGTATAGTGTTTGCATGAGTACTGAGGTTTACACTTTAAACTATCAATTATCATTGGTTGATTGTGTCTTCTGAAATTTTATACATTATGTTCCTACTTTATCTACATGTAAAAAAATTAAAAACTAAGTTTTCTAAGTTGTTCTCTAGAGAGCTTATAACATTAACTATTCGTTATTCATTTGTAGACATTTGAATTCCGTTCCCATAAACAAATTTCAATTTTGTTCATAAAATCAGGTAGACTAAAAAGTTTTCTTTACTTGTTTACCACCAAACTTTAATCAGTTCAAACTTTTATTTCATACGAACCACATCTCTCTGAAGTTGCTTCTACGCTTCAATTCAAAATTATTAGTTAAATATTCTCGCTTTTATTAATGAGTCCCTGCCTCATTGGAAATGATAATCGGAAGAAATAAATACTTGTGTATAGTAATGCTAGAAGTACGATGCAAAAGGCAAATGATGTAAAGATTCTAGTGGCCCAAGAATTGGATTTAAATGTAAGTATAATTTTCATCTGCATTCAAGATTTTTATAACTAATGACATATTTTATGTTAAAACACACACAATTAAATTATTTAATTTAAATGGAAAACAAATAAAATTGGTATATATAATTAATCATATAATCTTTAATAATTTTATATATCTTTTTTAAGGTATTTTGACGATTCGTTGGGCACGAGGAGTTACGGTCACATGGAAAGGCTGATTACCATCATATAAATGAAGATGAAATGAGCCATGACAAAACCTGACGACATCGGGAAATATTTTCTCTGAGGCTATGAAATATGAAAAAAAATCCAAAAAATCCGAAAAAAGTACAAGAAAAAATCACAATAAAGAAGATAACAGCATTACCAAGAAACCGTCTTCAAAAATTCTACCAAAAAGGTTGAGGTCTAGAATGTTCCCGTTGGAGTTCCACATATCTATCTCTGTATATAGCAGGTACTTTCATTTTATGGAAATGTTTCCATAGTGTGGATCTAGGTTTCAACTCATCTATCATCTGAGAATGAAGCTTGTTTATAGCAATTATAATTTTAGATTAGTGCCGAAGTAATTCTTCCTTAAATTTTAATCTGTACTGTAATCACTAAATGTGTTATATGTTGCATATAACTTTTAAGTACCTCCACTGAATAGTTGAAGGTTAAAAAAATCGACAATGGGTCGAATCCATTTATTAACAACCAAACTTATATTAAATTAACCACATAACTTAAAGGTAAACAAAGTAGTTTTATTTGAAAAGTTATATTATATATGAATATTTGGGAGTCACATTTATAGTCATTTAGTGTAGGTTGAAATATAAGGATGAATTTCCTTCGAAACAGTTCTACCATTTAGTATAACTCATCTCATCTCGATATTTCTTTGCTCTGTCAATTTGTTGACACTGTGGATTCAAACGAATAGAATTATACCAAAAAATATAACTGAACCACAACTTGATGTAATATTAATACAATGCAAGATCAATTCAAATTTACTTGAAAGACGACAACGTGTTTCTAAACTACATATTTCGAATTAGGATTAATTGAATTAACCATAACTCTTGCCTATAATTGGACAGGGTGACATGCTATAAGGTGACGTAATCTTAGCAACATAATTGTTATTTTCTTTTATTTGACAAACAAACTTCCTTCGTTTCTATTGAAACATGAATGTTTGCAAAAACGTCACTCAATCCAATACTCACTCCCAAATGTCCGTTTATTTTTGTAATTACTAATTAATTAAAATTTTATTTATGTTTATATACATCAGGCTAATTATCTTCCTTTCAATTTCATACCTCACCTCTCTTAGCAACAAAATATATATCGGCATTTAAGTATAAAGTTAACAATGTTAACAAAAACAATTTCTATTCACATGTTAATTATCTGCTGAATCACAGACAGTATTTCTTTGATTCAAAATAAATGTCGACGAGGCTTCTTGGCGGTCTACCATGGGTGTTCAAACATTTCGATGTTGGAACTCGGAATTGTCTGCAGACGACTTACGTACCTGGCGGGGTGTTGTACTCGGTAGAGCAGTTTCCACGCTGCGATCTGTTGAGACTCAGCCCTTTGCAGGGGGTTTTGTCTTGTCGGTTAGACGAGACCCCGTGAGTAGAATATGGGCCACTTGAGACAGACAGCGTAGGTGTGACGTCACGACTCCCCCCTCCCCTCCGGCGCCAGTGGGCCACTTGAGACGAACAGCGTAGGAGTGACGTCACGACCCTGTCGGCACGTGCCGCCCATCTGTTTGGGTGGTTGCTGGCCTTTGTCGGCAAGTGAGCACGCGCCACCCCTCTGTTTGGGACGGTTTGTAGCCTTTGTCGGCATGTGGGCACGCGCCACTCATCTGTTTGTGATGGTTTATAGCCTTTGTCGGTATGTGGGCAAGCGCCACCCTTGTCGTGGGCCACCTCAGACCAAAAGCGTAGGTGTGACGTCACGAGTGTATGATATGCGCACCTTTCGTGGGCCACTTCAGACCAAAAGCGTAGAAGTGACGTCACGAGTGTGTGACATGCGCACCTTTCGTGGGCCACTTCAGACCAAAAGCGTAGAAGTGACGTCACGAGTGTATGAGTCGTGGGCCACCTCAGACCAAAAGCGTAGAAGTGACGTCACGAGTGTATGACATGCGCACCTTTCGTGGGCCACTTGAGTCCAAAAGCGAAGGAAGACGCGTATGCGCGCATTTGTTTATTTTTACCTGTTCGTGGGCCACTTCAGACCAAAAGCGTAGAAGTGACGTCACGAGTGTATGAGTCGTGGGCCACCTCAGACCAAAAACGTAGGAAGACGCAAGAGTGAATGAAAATGCAATTAATTTATAATTAGGATTTTATTATTGTGTATTTATATAATGTATAATTTTTATTATTATTTCGTAACAATTTGAAATGTGGCAAGTGGCTTGGAGTAACCACCAATGAGTTGTTGACCTGTGAATACAAGCAAGTATTTTTCCGGTTCAAACTTCTCGATGTTGGCCTCCAGTACATGGGTCGCTCGATTCGGCAGAAACACTACAGTTTTTTCCAACTCCACCAAGACACTTTTACCGAATGTGCCATTCACTATCCTCATCCCGAGTATCAAATGACCTTCTCCTTCCTGTAGACTGGTCAGCTTGGATATGGGTTTTCTGTTCTGATCGGTTACAGCGTTGATTTGTTGCAAATCCATGTTTCTGTTCACTGCTTAGAGAAATATTCATATAACATACATTTATACAAAAGTTATTAATTATTTGTACTTACCCTGATTAATGATGATGATAGTGATGATGATGGTGATGGTAAAACGAAAGCTGCCACTGATGGAATGATACCGATGAGAATGAAAATGTAAAAAGTAAAGTTCACCCTCACCCTCCCGACCAATAATCACAAAATAGTGTTGGTGGTGGTGGTAGTAGTAGGCGTGACTTGACAGAGTAAATCCAACTTGTCTGTACAAGTTATCAAATCTCAACTTGAATGAACGACAATGATGCACAATAAAAATGCCCTAGTCGTAAATTAAAATGTATGTAAATAAAACAATGAAATAGAGTATACAGTATTTATTTCACAAAATGGATAATATTTTTTACAAATATAATTACTAAACTGATAAACCTACAATAATTACAATATAAATTTAATTATTATTAATGTAACATTCGTACATATTCTAACAATTACAAACAATTATCGGTATGAAGAGGAAGAAAAGGAGAGGGGAATGCCGTTGTCAAGATTTCTATTATACTACATATTATACCATTTAACAAAATAATATTTTCAATATCGCACATGTGTAAAAGTACACAACTGTCTGCTCGATATAAATTTACACAATTAAATATCGGATTGTATGATAAACAAATTTCTTCGGACACTTTTTGAAATGTAACTGATAAACTGCTCATCTCCTCCGGTTGCGCAGTTGAAATATTCTGAATAATTCGAATAAAGTTTATCCATTCTTCAATGCCAAAGGATACGTTGGTTTCATCTTCACAGGTGTTCACTATTCTAACTACAGGTGTACAGTCTCTGACAACACTTAATCCACACTCAATTTCATATTGGCAAACATGACTGAATTCGTGGGTGGTGCAAAACAAAAGATGTTTTTCTTTCTGAATCTCTACTTGAAAGTTCCTCCACATGCGATCCAACTCGGCATTGTAATTGATGCCTTGCTCCGCAATATCCACAACTGTTGTTCCACAAGAGTCCGTAAAGTTCATCTCGTTGTCTTTTTCTTTTTTACGTTATCTATTATTACAATTTATTCACTATTTAGTCTGCACGGACCGAGTTTTGAAACTCTACTAAACTTACATACACATACACAAATAACGAAATCTCACCCAACTAACCCCCAGAAAATTGTACAACAGGTCTCGACAAATCTCAACATGTCTCTACAGGTTACTCTACAACGTTATTTTTGTCAATCCATTCTTCTTTCTTATAACCCAACCATTTGACGAGTAATAAATTACCCCGTCTACGTAAAACCTTTTCGATTAGAAACAGGTCAGGGTGTTTTGTCTTTTGCAGTTCTTGTTCATAAAAACCACCATTGATTATGGTACCCTCAAGATCTTTTAATATGTACGTTCTCGGATTGCTGTGCACCACTTTGAATATCTTGAAAACTTCAGCGGTCCAGTTTGGAGTGTATCCCTTTTCAAACACATGTTTTGCTTTGCTAATTCGTACAAAATCACCGACGGAAAATTTTCCCTGTCCCGTCCATATTTTAATGCCAGCATACACATCTCTGTATAAACGTTCTTCATTTTCCTTGTTCACATCCGACGGTCTCATTTTAATTGTTCGATGCACTGTATTGTTATAATCCGACACTATTTTAGGAATTACGTCTAGCCACTTGTATTCTCCATTCAGTGAAAAATGTTTATACAATTTCTCCTTTATTGTTCGTATTACACGTTCAGCCATCGCTGCTTTTTTGCTGCTAAACGTATTGTAATGATTTATGTTGTGCTGCTTCATCAGTCGCTCGAATGAACTGTTGAAATATTCTGTGCCCTGATCAGTTTGAAGATTTTTCGGTCGTCTGTCCGTCAGTATTTTTGCAAATGCTTTTGCCACCTCGGTCCCCGTCTTAGATTTTAATGGTTCTACCCATAAATACTTTGAGAAACAATCAATCACAACCAGTATGTATTTATAGTTTCTATTGTATTTGGCATACTTGTCCAATATTCCAAGATCTGATTGCCACAAATCATCCAATCCCTTAACAACGGTTTGTCTTCTTGGAAAATTTATACGCATCGGTCGGTGTAGTTCATTTACCAGGTCAATTTTATCGTTGTGGTGTTTGCGATTGTTGTAGTTTTTGTTGTTGTTGCTGCTACCATGTCGAGTCTGTTTAGCCATCTGTCAACTGAAGGGTTTCACTCGCACTTTACTGATTATCTGATTGTGTCGCTGGATCTAATCGGTTCATGAGCCATGATATCCATTCTACAGTTTTATCCAATCTCTCTTTTATAACAATTATTTCGTATTCATGATCCTCAAACCTTTTATCTACATATTCCTTGTTTACTGCGTCGAGAAGGTTCGTGGCTGCCAAGACATTACACAATTTTCGACTTTTACAATCAATATTTCCGTCTCGAGTAAACTCAAAGGGTAGTAAGACGGGTTTGCAATTTTTATGATCCTTATTGCTGAACTCTTTGCGTGAGGACTGTCCGAACTTGTTCAGCCCCATTCTTACACTGATTAAAATGCATTAAAATTTTTAATTTATTATTCCACTCTCTTTTAGTTCTTCAATGATTGAAATAATCTCATTGTCATGTGCATTATTTCCGGCATGTTTTGACGAAACCAATAGTTTTAGACGTTGTACCAGTTCGTTTACATCATCCCAATAAACGTATTCGATGGGTTTATTCAACGTATTACAGGGTACTCGTCGTTGTTGCCGTCGTCGTCGTTGTTGTTGTTGTTGTTGTCGCTGTACTTCACATCCTCCTCCTCCTCCTCCTCCTCCTCCTCTAATTCCATCGCCAGTTGATGAGCCCTTGTTTGATTGTTCCATAAGCGGCTTAATCACTTTTCTGTATTTCAGCTTATTCGTGCCTCTTATAGAGCCATTAGGTGCATAATTTCTTCGATGTACATTAGTACACTTTAAAATTTCTAAATACGCTTTTGTATCGTGTCTTGTAAAAAAAACGGGACTTTTTTTAAACAGCAACTCGTAAATGCCTTTTCGTCCGTCGTACGTTCGACCTCCAATTGTAAAACGATCCAGTTCGGTATCGAAATTAATTTCAGAATTTCCAATCAACCATCGCTCCGTTTCTACATCGTACTTTACACCGTACGTTTTATCGACCTCCCTATTTTTAGAGTCATTTAAATACAGGTCCAAGTATGAACGAGTCAAAGGAGTGTAGACGATAGTCGACATGTCGTTTGTGCTGTCATATGAACCATCACTGTTACTGTTCTTGGACAAAGTTGATTGTTCCGGATCGTAAAAAATTTCATCTTCAGATTCTAACTGTTTGGAAACGTCATCGTTGTCATCGTCGTCCATTTTCTTCAATTGTGGTGGGTCGCTGTACAACTTTTGCTGTGTTGTTGCTGGTGTGGTCTGTTTTGTAGAATTTTTAAATTTGGCCGTCAATTCAGTTAATGGTTTGGTGATTGGGGTAAATAGTTCACCCAACACTGCTTCACTATCCAATTTGTCTTGTTTAAGTAACTGGTATTTTTTTCGTATGTTGCGGGATAATTCATCGATTTTACGCATAACCTG
This sequence comes from Aethina tumida, assembly GCF_024364675.1. NCBI lineage: Eukaryota > Metazoa > Arthropoda > Insecta > Coleoptera > Nitidulidae > Aethina > Aethina tumida. The sequence goes on along the minus strand of NC_065435.1, from coordinate 25,879,434 downwards.
AGTATTGTTTGACGACATTGTCACGACTGTTTCCGTTGTATGTTAAACTTACACTTTTATATATTGATCAAATCCTTTTCGGAAGCGTCCATTGTCCAGAGGAAAATCTTTAATAATCACTAAACAACCATAATTTTCCCTCCAACAGTCGCAGCACAATTCCTTGAATCGTTCGTACGCCATGTCGGGAGACACATGTTCGTTGTACACATACTTTAAATTTTTTTTTCTCGTCCTGTCGAAAGAGTACAATTACATTGCTGTTGTCGCGAATGAGTTGCTTGGATACACTGGTGTATGTTTGTGCTACAAACATGGCATCGATATTCTTGTGTCTACACATGGAGTAATACTCGCGAATTTTATTCTGTTTTTCACATATAACATCGTCAAATATAAATACCGAATTGCATTTAGCTTCCGACGGTTCAATCAACTCATCCTTGTTACTAAACTGAAAATATTCTATTCCTTTGACACGATTTAAAACGGATTCGAGCAGTTTGTACTTTGGCTGATACAGAGTTTTTGAATATACGTAAATATTTTCAAAACGTACTCCGTTCGGATCGTAAATTAAAGCCAGTAATGCATTTGTTTTTCCACAATTTGAAGGTCCAATAAACAGAGCTCTGAATGAGTTGGGTAACAATTCACCATGCCTTCTGTTTTTTACACCTGTTGCTGCTTCGTCATCAAGATAATCTAGATTTTCAATGGGTAACTTTTGACGTTGTTGTATGTACTGCATGATTGGTTTGTCTTACACTGAAGCAGTTTAAAATTTTGACTAGGTATATAAGTATTTTACAAAGGAATAAAACAAAAGATAAATTTACAGCAAAAAAAAAAAAAAATTTATTGTTATTTCTTGAGCAACTCTCTTATAATGCCTAACATTTCAATTGTACATATCATAAGTTTATCGAAACTCTCTGGTTTACATAAAAATTGTAGACAGTGTGATGGATTTATTGCCTCTGAAGAATCGGATATCGAAGATAAGGACGGTGATGATGCGGTAATGTGTGAAGACAACTCAGCGTCTAAACCCATCAGTTGATTGCTTTCGTACACTGCACGGAATATGTAAAAACATTCACAAGTATCGGGTCCCTCGACAGTCGTTGGATTAGCCCAAATATATGATTCAAAATGTGTACCAGAAGATTCGGTGTAAATCTCGCGCACATTAACAACCTTCTCAATTTTATTTTTATACAGTTCAAGTCTCTTGATTTTTTCCCGATCTATACACGTTTGAATAAATTCTTCAATTTTTTCTAAGGTGTACTTGATGATCGGTGACAACGACGGCGCCGATGACGACGACGGCGACGAAGAGCTCGGTACCGATGACATTTCGAAACTAAACGTTAAATATAGACGGTTAATTAATTTATAGAAATTCATTACAAATACGGAAATATGAAAATATAATTTAGGTGTAGGGTTTATGTGTTACGACTCTGTGTCGATCCGCTAATGATAAACTGCTCTGCCATATTTAGGATTGTTTATAATCATTAGGCAAACATTAAAATAGTTTTCTCTCAAAATATTTTTCCCACCCAACATGTGGTTGCAATCTTATCAACCACAACAGGTTGAAGGGTGTTTACTGTGTCGAACCGCTAATGATAAACTGCTCTGCTCTATTTAGGATTGTTTATAATCATTAGGCAAACATTAAAATAGTTTTCTCTCAAAATATTTTTCCCACCCAACATGTGGTTGCAATCTTATCAACCACAACAGTTTGAAGGATGTTTACGACCCTGTGTCGAATCGATAATGATAAACTGCTCTGTCCTATTTAGGATTGTTTATAATCATTAGGCAAACATTAAAATAGTTTTCTCTCAAAATATTTTTGCCACCCCACATGTGGTTGCAATCTTATCAACCACAACAGTTTGAAGGATGTTTACGACCCTGTGTCGAACCAATAATGATAAACTGCTCTGCCCTATTTAGGATTGTTTATAATCATTAGGCAAACATTAAAATAGTTTTCTCACAAAATATTTTTCCCACCCAACATGTGGTTGCAATCTTATCAACCACAACAGTTTGAAGGATGTTTACGACCCTGTGTCGAATCGATAATGATAAACTGCTCTGCCCTATTTAAGATTGTTTATAATCATTAGGCAAACATTAAAATAGTTTTCTCACAAAATATTTTTCCCACCCAACATGTGGTTGCAATCTTATCAACCACAACAGTTTGAAGGATGTTTACGACCCTGTGTCGAATCGATAATAATAAACTGCTGTCATTTTTAGGATTTTTTATTATGATATTTTTACTACTCGTACACACAATTAATTTTACAATACATTTCTTGGTGTAATTATTCTAACTACAGGTTTACATTTTAAATTTCTAAATCTAAACGGATTTTCGAAAACATCCCGCCAGCAATTCATTGCAACAATACTTTCACATTCCTTGTTCTTGTTGATGTTGTTGTTGTTGTTGTTGTTGTCCGCCGGTACGTTGACGTCGACAGGCTTGTTGGATTCCATGTGTTTGCTAGTGTTGTGGACGTTGTGGTGTTTACACAATGAAATATTTTCTCGTTCTATTCACATTGTGATGCCGATATCCAACTTATATTTAAGTCACAGTGCGTACAATTTCACTTAGCGGTAGATACTCCAAAACACAATCGTGCACGATTACGCAATATGCCTTTGTTTTCTGGGGAAATGCGACCCTCGATTCAATTTCCAATTTAACATCTATAGTACCCAGTTTCAGTGCTGTATTTCTTTTGGAGCAATCAATAACAAATATGGTATTATCCTTAAACGTTGAATAATCGAGTAGAGGTTGCTTTGCTTGGGATGCATCATGTTTGAAATTGTTAAAAAACTGAGTATAGTTGTAATGCGATTCGGTATAACTGTGTTTGGCAAAATTCAAACCCTGTCGTTCAGCTGGATAATATTCACCGTTCAACACGACCCGTACTTCCGAGGCGTGCATATTATCAAAGACGGTCGTATCAACCGAATCATTTTCTCTTTTGTCCGATTGAAAAGCAACAATTACAAATCGTGAACTCTCCACAGCTGTACATGTTTTCACACCCCAAATTTCCTTCGTTGATCCAGTTGTTAATTGTGGCAGTTCATGATATTCCCATCTTCTGAATGGTAAAAGTATAGGTTTATCATTTTTTATCGAATCCAACAATTTTATTTTCAGCATGTCATTTGGAACAACAATGGGTGCTTTTAGACAAATGTTGGTCATTTTGATGATACCTGAGGTGGGTGCTGTATCTTTCAAGGATTTACACACAATAGCATCTAGATCGCTTCGAGCTCTGACCAATCTTAAGGTGTGTTTACCAAATTGAGCTAGTTTATAGTCGATAAATAGACCAAACAGATGATGCAGTGGTATTCTTAAAACAAACGTTGACTTGTTCTTGGTCGTAACTAGATTGTTTGGGTAACACCATCCTGCCGTACTCAAAATATTGCTATCCATTTGATTGTAACAAAGATATCCTCTAATTGTGGAGACGATTCCCGGTGTACGAACAGAGTCCACTTCTTTTCCGTTTAGCTCGTAAGTGATATTGTCAAACATAAATGCACCAGCATTGTTGACCAGTGAAACTTCACCTTCACCTCCATCTCTTCTCAGCTCCCCTTCAATCACAATTGCCGCCTCGTGCATCAGTACCCAGGAATCCCTCTGGTTTATGGAGATTTCAATAACGTCGTTATTATTGAACGATTTTATGTATGGGTAATAGGTGCGAGTTTCCATTTTTTGAATTGTTTCGTCGTACCGTGGTTTGCGGTAGACCTCGAACACCTGATTGTACGACGACATTGTAACCCAGTGATTGTAAAAACAATACGTTGTCTAGAGTCAAACGTTGCTTCGGCCTGCGCTTCTGCTTCTGCTTCTGTTTCTTCTTTTGCTGTTGATAATTAAGCTGATTCACACACGATGACGGTTTTTCATATACTGATGGATTTGTACTGTTGTTGTCCGAATTATAGTAATCGAAAGTCAAACCCATTTTACGTGAGCTTTTTCAATTCCAATCGGATAATAATTTCCTCCCCTCGGAAATTAACAGGTTCAAAATTTTGATCCAAAATCTTCGCGTAGCCAGGGTTGCTGTCCAATGCAAATTCGTAGATGGTGTGTGTCGGTCTGTCCTTGTAAAACGCACCCGTGGTAATGTTACAGTCGATATGTAATGTTTTCACCTTTACTATATCCACAGGTAAGTCAGATTCGTAAAGTGTTCCTGTTTCTAGAAGTTTTGCCGAAAAACCCAACAATTTCCCAACAGAAGACGGTGTGCTGAAGTCAATTGCAAGTGTTTCGCTATATATTTCACACTTGAGGGTGTTATGGTTAGGTTTTATCGATAAAATCTTTCCTTCCGCTAACTCATCTTCAATGGAATCTTGAATAATTCTCTTCTCTCTTTTTCAATATCACTTATTTCATATGCACCCTCGGGGATTTCTATATATCCGATACGATTGGCTATGTTCCGGTAGTTAAACGTATTACAATTTGAATCAATATTCGGAATACTGTTGTACGAATGAAATCCAATTAAGGCGAGCCCGTACTGTACTTCGGGATCCAACTGAATAGGATTTACAAAATCGATATTTAATATGTGGCTGGTACTTGTAAGAGTAAATATATATGACATTGCTCTCACAACGTTTCAAATAAGACTGAGTAATAGTTTAGCTCACTGCTTATTTAACACAAAATAATAGAAAAACGCAACAACAATAATAACAACAACAACAGCAATTGTGGATGTGTGTGTGCGTGTGAGTGCGTGTGTGTGTGTGTGTGTGTGTGTCATCAAATAAAACTCAATTAAAATTAATGATTTTTCTTTATTATTATTATTATAGTATGACAAAGTATTCATTGTTTTATATTGTATAAAAATTTCAAGCAGTAACGACCACAGGATGACTCATTAAACTTCTGCTCAGGGTGTACATTGTAATAAATTTGACAATTTTTTCCCATGTATCGAATTATCTCCAACGGTGGTTGTAAATCCCCAAAACTATCATAATACTTGACTTGATTTCCTCTCTTTGCGTAACAAACCCAGTGAGTTCCGTAATTTGTTGAATCGTCCAGGTTCACGACGGCACTTTCGTTTTTCTTAGGATACAAAGGTAGAGCGTCACGCATAAAAACACCTCTAAAATAGGGTATTTTCAATTGTTTGGCAAATTTGATTATTTCATGATCGTAGAGTGCTCGTGCGGGCACTCTTATCGGTAGTTTTTTGGAATTTTTTCCAAGAACAAACCGTACCCTTTTGGGTTTTTTCGTAAGTACAATCCACTACCCTTTTTTCCTATTTGCTCCATGCGTTGATTGTGTCGTTTCTGTTCATCTAGATTCTTCTTTGCATTTTTCGCGTCGATTATTGTTTTTGCCACACCGGCAGCACCACCCATTAATGCTCCAAGACTTGATAAACCAGCGAGAATTGGCAGTAACGGCAGAATTCCTCCTTGTTTCGAACTAAACGGAATTGTTCTAGGTATCTTCACGTTTTTTCGACCCCCAATTCGTTTAGTGTTGACTTTGGCTATTTTTATTGCCGCTGCAGCGATTTTTCGTAGTGACTTGCTACCTGGTTTTATGTCGACCGATTTTAAAATCTTTTTATCGATTTTGTCGACAATGTCTTTCTTGAATGAAATTTTTGATTGGTGTTGTGTACGATGACCCATTCCGAGCTTCCTTTTTATCTTCATTCCCGTTGTTACAAGCCACGCGGCTGCTTTTTCACCCAAATTAGCGTTCTTGGATTTTACACGGTTCCACGCCTCGTTTTCCAAAACAAAGTCTGCCTTGTGTCTATCCTGCAGCGATTTATTTTCCTCGTAGGCAATGTCGTGTCGTTTACAGGCTTTGTCCAACTCGTTGATACCTGTATCACCTCTCGCTAGTCGTTTTTTCAATTTTGTACCAGGACCACAGTACTGATAAAATGGTAGATGTAATTCAAACGGTAAGTTGTCAATAACAGAGTTTAATAAACCATTACCGCGATACTCAATGACCAACATTGAAATGAAATGTCAGCACTCTGTACATCATATTTATCACCGATGTTTTCAAACAGTGAGGTAATTGAAAAAACATTCAAATTTATTTGTAACGTATATTTTTAATATTAAATTCTTTCTCAATACAATATATATATATATATATATATATATATATATATATATATATATATATATATATAAAATATTATTTATGCCGTCTTTTTGCATCGAGGGAGACGGCTATTCCCCTCGCTGTTGCACTTGATGAATCCGCAATGATGCGGAGCCGTCTAGCCTCCATTTGGAGACCAGCAAGTGTCGCCGCAGCCTCAACGGCGCGGCGCTCTGCCGCTTCGGCTTTGGCTACAGCGGCCTTAGCCACCGCCTCTGCTGCCACCACCTCAGCGTCCTCCGCTGCCGCATCTGCCTCAGCCTCTCTCCTCAATCGTTGGTGACGTTCACCCTCGCGACGTCTAAACGCCTTTCTTTCCCCACGAGTGAGACCGTGAGGTGGATACCGGATGATCGGTAGATTCTCCGTCCTTACGTAAAAATCTGTGTCAAAAAAGGAAGGCCCGCCGCAATCGTCGTCCCAATTTTCCTATATAAGAAAATATATGTTTAATAAGTAAATTGTAATAATATAATAAGCTAAAAACTCACCTCAATCACGTTTGCCCTGACTGACATATTGCCAATGATTTTAAGAATTAAATAAAAATTCTAGACTGTCTAATTCTTCAGATTAGAAATGGTTTTAAAGAAAATACCCCACTCTGGAATTCACTGTTTACACCTACACCCTTGTTGTCAACCACTCACAAGTAACCATCCACTCCCACCAAATAGATAAAAAGAAACAACCACCACCTAATGAAGTGAAAAAATCACCACCCTAGAAGAAACGCCCCCACATTCGAAATGTAATGGTAGGGATGGTGGTGGTACAGGGTCTTATATTTAGAGTCTTCCGCTCAGATTTTCATATTCTTACATTAACCATCAGTTTATTAACACTGTTGACTGTTATTTGAAAGAATAGCTCTGTTGATCATCCTCACGAATATTTTTGTTCGTATTTTTTATTTTATTTTTAGACTTCTACTTCACCTTTTTATTCTGCTATCATGGGTAAGTTGTTTTTATTTATTTTTATTTATTTATTTATTTGTGTTTATTACAGAAAACAACGCATTCCACTTTGTGAATGATAATGATGATAATAATCTTGAATCTTCAGACATCATTTTCTACGTTATAGATGAACTTGGCTTGACACCAAACAATGGTAAATTGATTTATAAATATATATGTATACAAATTATTTATATATTTATTAATTTATTTATATTTTTTTTCCAAAAGCTGAATCCTCCGTTGTAGATAATGACGATGAGTCCTACAACATGAGTTTACACATAATAGATGAGATTGAATCGCAAGAACAACAACAACAACAACAACAACAACCACAACAACAACAAGCATTTCAAGTTGTAGACGATGTTGAACAATCGACTGGCCGTTTTAACCTAATCCAGCGAGCTGTTTCCTTTAAAATTAACCCCGTTCCGGAGAACATTCATCCCGTGAATTGGATACGCAACGGAATAACCTCAATTGTTCAACATTCATTGGAGGGACTCAATCCGGAGGATCGCGTCGGGTTTTCGTTTTCTGGTAGTGAACTTGTTCGCGGTGAAGCCTGGGCACGCTTCAAACCAAGGCATTCAGTGTCCGCTGATGGGGTGCTCGATTTGGTGCAATCAGTATACCAATCTAATTCGGCTGGTGTGAACACTGAAACTTTTCAGATAAAAGTGACGGTTATTAAGATGCCGGTGGGTATGGGGCGTGCCCAGAAAACAAAATATAATAGTTTCGAAGAAGAATGTGCTGCAAGAAGAGGTATTATTGTTATAAAAAATTCAGATAACCTTTGCCTGCCACGGGCACTTGTAGTGTTAATCGCGAAACTGACCAGTGATCCACAATTCGTACAGGTTCGCCGGGACATTGGACAACTACAAGGAATACGAGCTATGGAACTGTGCCAGAGAGCGGGTGTTGATATTCCCGCAGAGGGTGCCGGGATTCAGGAGTTGCAAGCATTCCAAAGGGTTTTACCCGAATACAGAATTACAGTGTTCAAGTACGGTGCCGGTGGACGAGAGGTGATTTTTAAAGGACAAAGTGAAGGACCAACCTTTAATTTGCTACTCCACAAAGAACATTACAACGCGATTGTATCGTTAACCTCTGCATTTTCCTGCAATTACTACTGTGAAGAATGTTATCTCCCATTCAATAAACGCATCAACCATCGTTGCAGTGGGATTTGTCCGTGCTGTCGTGAATCACCACGGTGTGAGGATGAGGAGAAAATAGAGTGTGTGGATTGTCATCGTCACTTCAGGAGCCGGAAATGTTTGGAAAACCATCTACGGATTAAGAAGACATCCAACGTGTGTGCCGACTTGCGATTGTGTCAAAGGTGCTTTAAAACTGTCGATGGAAAACGTAGGCATGAATGTGGTGAAATTTTTTGTAAGATCTGTAAAAAACACCATCAGATAAATCAACAGTGTTATATTCAGCCAAACACAAAGGAACCCTGCCTTACTGATTTATTATTCATATTTTACGATTTGGAAACACGACAGGACACCATTCAGACCGACGGCAGTGCAGTGCATGAAACCACATTGTGTGTGTTTAAATTGTGTTGTTCCAACTGTTTAGATACGGAAGTGGAATTTTGTGAAAAATGCGGCGTAAGGACCCACGTAATTATCAACAACCCTATTGAAAATTTTATGAACTTTGTGTTGAATCAAAGGAAAATTTTCAAAAGAGCGACTGTGATTGCACATAACGGTCAAGCATTCGACCATCAGTTCAACCTGAACTATATTCTCACCAAAACGGACATCAAGCCAAACTTAATTATGCGGGGGACAAAAATTATTTTGGCTGAGGTGGGAAATGTGCGATTTTTGGACTCGCTAAATTATTTTCCAATGGCTCTGGCAAAGCTACCTAAAGCTTTCGGCCTTGCTGGAAACTTTAAGAAGGGTTATTTTCCACACTTGTTTAACACCCTGGAAAATCAGCAATATGTGGGTCCTTTACCATCTGCTGAATTTTACGGTCCGAATCAAATGAAGCCCGAGGACCGACATACGTTTTTAAACTGGCATCAAGAGCATCAGAATGATGTTTTTAATTTCCAGGAGGAAATCGTCGCATATTGCAAGTCGGACGTGGAAATACTAATGAGAGCCTGTCTTTCATTTAGGTCAATGCTTCTTAACGAGTGTAAGGTTTGTCCATTCACCGAAGCAACAACAATAGCATCAGCGTGTAATAAGGTGTTTGCACGAAACTATCTGGAAGCCGATACAATCGCCGTTATTCCCCGTGGTGGTTACCGATTGGCTGATAATCAATCGGTTATCGCTTTACAATGGTTGTTGTGGGAGGAGAACGTACGAGGAATCACCATACACCACGCCGGTACAGGTCGAGAACACCTAGTAGGAGGAGGACTCAAAGTTGACGGTTTTAACGAGGAGCAGCGTCAGGTATTCGAGTTTCACGGTTGTTACTTCCATGGATGCACCAGCTGTTTCAAATTTCACCGAGACACATCGATTGGAGGAGGTAAAATGGATACCATGCGAAATCGTTACGAGGCCACCACCATTAAAACGACTCGACTTCGCAACCTGGGATTTGAAGTCATCGAAATGTGGGAATGTAACTTCCGCGCATTATTAAAACAGAGTTGTGAAGTGCGTGATTTTGTCGAAAACCATCCCGTGTTGGCAACATCACCATTGAATCCTCGTGACGGTTTTTATGGAGGCCGGACCGGAAACACTGTTACATACTACAAATGTAACGAGGGTGAGCGCATCAAATACATCGATGTATGTTCGTTGTACCCTTTTGTGTGCAAGTACGGCCGATTTCCTCTAGGACACCCCACAATTTATGTAGGATCTGCAGTCCGGGACATTGATTTATCCACCGTAGATGGCATGGTGAAATGTAAAATTTTACCACCCGCGCAGTTGTACCACCCCGTTCTCCCTGTCAGGATGAAGGGAAAGTTAATGTTCGCCCTTTGCAACAGCTGTGGTGAAAGTTCACAGCAGCGTGAGTGTTGCCATACGGAGGAAGAACGATTGTTCACAGGGACATGGGTAATTGCAGAAGTCGTGAAAGCATTGGAAAAAGGCTACAGGATTGTGGAAGTGTTTGAAGTGTGGACATACGAAACGCGTCAATACAACCATGCGGCGGGTCAGCCGGGTTTATTCACAGAAATGATGAATAAATTCATCAAAATTAAACAGGAAGCCTCCGGCTGGCCCGCGGATTGCATAAACGATGTGGTGAAACAACAACAATATCTGGTGGATTTTGAAGAAGCTGAAAAAGTGAAGCTAACACCGGAACGCATCGAAAATAACCCTGGTCTTCGATCCCTCGCCAAATTAATGTTGAATTCGTTCTGGGGAAAGTTTGGACAACGTGAAAACCAACCACAAACAACCATCGTCAACGATCCTCAGGAATGCTTTGATCTCCTTGCGCATCCGTCGAAGAATGTCAACAGTATAACTCCTGTGAATGAACAAACTGTTGTAATCAACTGGGAGTACGCCGACGAGGCTGTGGAATCTCTGCCTACTGTGAATGTGGTAATTGCAGCTTTTGTTACAGCACAGGCCCGTTTGAAGTTGTACGAATATCTAGAGATGTTGGATACACGTGTTTTATACTACGACACCGATTCCGTTATCTATGTGTCAAGCAACCATTTTCCAGATCCCCCGACTGGAAAATTCATTGGGGACATGACCGATGAGCTGGAGGTATACGGTATCGGTTCCTACATCACGGAATTTGTTTCGGGCGGGCCTAAAAATTACGCATACTCGGTGTGGTCAACGACGAAGCTGTGTATCGAACATGTTTGTAAGGTGAAAGGGATCGCCTTAACATACAGTGCTTCTCGGTTGATTAATTTTGAGAAAATTAAACAAATGGTTCTAGAAAAAACAGATCCCATTCGTTTGACGTCGATGAACTTTGTGCGGACAAAAGATCATTGTGTAGTAACCAAAGAGGAGACAAAGACATACAGAACGAATTCAACAAAGAGACTCTTCATGGATGACAACAGTTCTCGGCCATTCGGATACAAGGTCCCTAGGAACTAATTAAGTGGAAATTAAAAATTAATATAATAATATAAAAAAAAGGTAACTTTGAATTATTAATATTATATAGATATATATGGTACATACAATTTGTCTATTTTGTTTTTGATATATTCAACGCGTACAACCGGGTGAGAAACGGACTTGTACGCTCAGCCTACATCACAACCACCACAACTACACTTATGAGCCTCAGTCAAATAATCAATCACAAAAAAAAGGTGTATCACTACAAAAATTACCATTGAATAATTAATATTGTATATGTATGTTTTCTGTTTAGAAACACGGTATTTGCACCAATCAACGACTGGGATTCGAAAGCAACAACGAAAGAAAGAACTTTTTTCACCTCTTTTTCATGTATCGAAATAACAAAATGTATAATAAATTGTAATATAAATGTACAATAATAAATTGTAATATAAATGTACAATAATAATAATAAATTGTTAACTTATTGATATGTTTTTGTTTTTAATATGTAATAAATCATAATTATAAATTAATTGCATTTTCATTCACTCTTGCGTCTTCCTACGTTTTTGGTCTGAGGTGGCCCACGACTCATACACTCGTGACGTCACTTCTACGCTTTTGGTCTGAAGTGGCCCACGAACAGGTAAAAATAAACAAATGCGCGCATACGCGTCTTCCTTCGCTTTTGGACTCAAGTGGCCCACGAAAGGTGCGCATGTCATACACTCGTGACGTCACTTCTACGCTTTTGGTCTGAGGTGGCCCACGACTCATACACTCGTGACGTCACTTCTACGCTTTTGGTCTGAAGTGGCCCACGAAAGGTGCGCATGTCACACACTCGTGACGTCACTTCTACGCTTTTGGTCTGAAGTGGCCCACGAAAGGTGCGCATATCATACACTCGTGACGTCACACCTACGCTTTTGGTCTGAGGTGGCCCACGACAAGGGTGGCGCTTGCCCACATACCGACAAAGGCTATAAACCATCACAAACAGATGAGTGGCGCGTGCCCACATGCCGACAAAGGCTACAAACCGTCCCAAACAGAGGGGTGGCGCGTGCTCACTTGCCGACAAAGGCCAGCAACCACCCAAACAGATGGGCGGCACGTGCCGACAGGGTCGTGACGTCACTCCTACGCTGTTCGTCTCAAGTGGCCCACTGGCGCCGGAGGGGGGGGGAGTCGTGACGTCACACCTACGCTGTCTGTCTCAAGTGGCCCATATTCTACTCCCGTGTTTTGTTAGTTACAGTTTTTCTGTTTCTGTTTTTGTTTTTAATAACATAGCAAAACGAAAAACCAACTAACTAATATATGTTGTTGTTTCTCGAGTGGTATTTCACCGGCGATGTTGCCATCTCCCACTTATGCTACACCTCTCATGTCTCCTTACAGTGCCAGACTAGAGTCAAGCTCAACAGGGTCTTCTTTCCCCGCTAATTTTTCCAAGCCAGTTCCCTTGGCAGTGGTTTCGCTAGATAGTGAGTAGGGACAGTGGGAATCTCGTTAATCCATTCATGCGCGTCACTAATTAGATGACGAGGACAGTAAGTTGCTATTATTGTAAATGTCTAAATATTTCACCTATTTAAATCAAAAGATAATTCACGTAGTTGATTCTTTAAGCAAGAATTAGTGAGCGGCAAATTTCAACTAGGTACTGAATTTTTTCTATCACGTTTGGTTGGATTATTACCCTCAAACAACAATAAGATACCAATCAACCTAGCTCTATCATTTTTAATTTTGTTGAAATTTTCATCTACGTTTGTGCATATATATTTTAAGTGTCTCCACGTTTTCTTGAGAGCTGACAAATTGGACAACTTGGCCTTAGTTGCTGATTTATAATCGCGATTATAGGAACCTGGGATCCTATTAAGTAGTATTTTTCTAAAAAATCTTTATAAACATTCAAGAGGTGAAACACAATTTACTTTACCTACATGCTCCATACTTGCTTTAAAATAAAGTTCAAATCGTGGTGGTGAATCAAAACTTGAAGATTGTGATGCACAATATAAATTGAACTTTGCGAATGTTATTTGATGGGATAAGAACCCTTTAGAAGATAAATAAAAGTTGCTCAAGTTTTTTGTGCTCTTCGCAATAACTAAATGAACAAGTTTAGAAGGTAAATTTACCAAATAATAGTTTTGTACATAATCTGGGTTCATTAGCAACGAAGGCAGTTTGTTTATCAAACAAACGAAACACATTCAATATTCATACATTCTTCCTTTCTATTTACCTGGAAGAATATCATCATCTAACACATGTCTGATCGGTATTCCAAATAAATGCCTTTCTAAGAAAATTGTGTCTCAATTCTTGACTCTGTTATAGCGTAAGCATTATTTTCAATAATAAGATGTTTTTTCGCATTGTAAATTAAATTGTATAAGAAGAATGCTTCACTGTTAACTATCACAGGAGGATAGCTCCTCGATTATTATTATAGAATCCTGTGTTCAGAATATCTCGACAATTTAGAATATCATCTTTCTATATTTGGTATCGCCAATATAAAATCGGCCAACAAGCAAAATGAAATAACTGAAATATCAGTTGTCAGTTAGTTGTCAAAACAAATGTACAGGACCAGAGTTCTCAAAAACTTATTCTCCTGTTTTAAGAAATTGTTAGTAAATAATTTCATTATTTATTCCATATGGTATTACTCAAGCCTTAACCATTATGTTAAACCTTACACATTTTCCATTTAAATTTAATCCATTGATGTTAATCAAAGTTGACTTTTTTTAGAAATTATGTGTTATTCCTTATGAATTACTTCTGAAATAAATTGATGGCGTGTATGTAGTTGTTGAGATTTTGAATGATGACCTAGTGTTCTCAAGTTTCACAGCATCTCTTGAATGTTGAAATTGTTAATATTTGAAATTAAGTTGTAGGAACAATTGTAAATAACAGTTGCTAATTTACAATAAGTGTTGTATTGTTTTTTAAATTTGAATTCCCTTAATAATTTATTGCAGTTAATCAATCATATTGGAACAGTTACACTAAAACAAAATATATCTATTTTAGAGCTCTGATTTCAAATAGTGTTAATTAATCATGAAATTCTCGGAAATCAAGCCACAAGAAAAATTTCCGTGGGCTTTAATTTTGCTGAATCAAAATATTACCAATCATATTAAAATTCATTTAAGTAAAGTTAGGCATATGATATATTATCAAAACACCAAAATGTATTAGAAACTGTAAAAAGGAATCCCGATTTGTATATATATATCAAAAGTTAACCAAAGTGATACAATATTACAGAGTATAGAGAGTATTTAGTGTAAAATATCCTGTTATACAGTATCAAAAATGATGAACGTGTCTACTAGCATATTGAGACGGAACATCAACACCCCTTTGTAAACAAAAAAGAAAGATATACATGCAATTATGTGGGCGGGCCGGACTGACTAGAGGGGATCATTTGGTTTTGCTGAGTTTAGCATGCGGTTCGTCTCCGTAGACGAGTCGGTGTCTTTGAACACTTTATTTAATTATTTTTAGTTTTTTTACTTATGCATTTATTTATATTATTTAATTTTTGGGATATTTTTTATTTTGAATAAAAAACTTTATTTTTAGAATACTTATTTTTGTTTTTAATATCGCATCTAGAGAGTTACTAAATGCATTCGCTAAGATTAATTTATATTGTGCGCAAGCGCGCACTTGCACTAGCATTTTTGCACTGTATATAGCCCCTTTGGTTGACTGAACCAACGTACTACAACGCCGTATAATCAAATTGAGACATCCCTAATTAAAAATCGCTCCGTTATTTTCCTTCTTTCAAAAAAATCTTTGGTCACTGTGTTTTTCATTCTCTTCTACAATATGATTTATTCAATCAATTTTTGAAGATAATTTTTGCAATACCCTCAAAAATGATTTCTTTTTACAGATTGCAATTTTAAATAAAGTATCTTAAGAACTCCATCTACATCCCAACGCATATGGAAAGTTACTACCACGATTTTAACATATTTTTAAAGCAAGTATGGAGCATATAGGTAAAGCAAGTAAATTGTGTCTCACTTCTTGAATGTCTATAAGAGCATAAACTTTCTTTTCCATTATGATATACCTTATTACAGATATTTTAGAAGAATACTGCTTAATAGGATACAAAGGTCCGCGATGTTTGGTTGTATATAATTACTTCTTTCCATGATCGGTATCGCGATTATATGATAACCTAATAAGCAGAACAAAAATACTACAACTTTAGTTCTCGATGATGTTGTCAGTGTTTTGTCAAAATATGCCCACTCCAAGAAAATGTTGAAACACTAAAAATATATGTGCACTAAAGTAGATGAAAGTTTTAACAAAACTGCAACAGATAAATCTATTAATTATAAATTTCAACCCAACAAAGATTTCAAATCTTTATTTCCCCAGAAAATTGTGAAATAGAAATCACTATTTCATGATTTGGTTTATAAATTGTGTTAACATTATTTGAACTTGTCATCCAGACATGAAGAATCTAAATAATTTGCGCCATTAAATTATCAAATATGGAAAGATTGGTAAATTAGTGTTGTTTGTGGGTGATAATTAAAGGTGAAGGAGAAAAATTCAGTGCATAGTTGAAATCTGTCGCTCACTTATTCAAGCTGAAAGAGTCAACTACGTGAATTTACTGTTGATTTAAAAAGGTGAAATATTTAAACAGTTACAAAAATAGCAACTTACCGTCTGAAGGTTTAGATTACGAGCCCTGCAAGTCACTGAAATCAAATCAGTTGCAGATCTCTCGTCGACATTTATTTTCCACAGGTAATTAATATGTGATAGGTGAGGGATAGAATTGAAAACAAGATAACTAGCCTGATGTATATACACATAAATAAAATTTTAATTAATTTGTAATTAAAAAATAAAGCGAGTGAGTGTGTGATTGAGTGACATTTTGCAAACAAGTATCAATAGCAACGAATTGTTTGTCAAAAAATAAAATAACATGTCAAATTACGTTTCTTTATGGCATATGTCAGAAGTATGTAATTTATAAAAAAGTTGTCTTCTCTCAAGCATATTTGATTTGATTCTTACATTGTATTAATATAACACCCAATTGTGGTTCAGTTATATCTTTTCTTATAATTCGTTTTAATCCACTGTCTCAGCAAATTGACAGAGCAAAGGAATATCGTGATGATTTTCCAATTTGTTATAATATTTTTGATGGTAGAACTGTTTCGAATCAATCTCATCCTTGTATTTCAACCTACAGTGGATGACCATAAATGATATTCCCAAATATTTAAATATAACATAACTATACAAATAAAACTACTCTGTTTAACTTACGTCGATATTTTAATATTAGTTTGGTGTTATAAAATGGTTTCGACACATTGCCGATTTTTTCACCATCCAATTATTCAGTGGAAAAATATACAGATATTCACAATATAATTATTTATGAATCACATTTTCCGTCATAAATTACAGATTAAAATATAAGCAAAAACTACTACGGCACAATTCTAATATTATAATTATTATAAACATGCTTAATTCTCAGATGTTAGATGAGTTGAAACGTATGCCCATACCATGGAAAACTTTCCATAAAATGAAAGTACCTTCTTTATACACAGACAGATATGTGGAACTCCAACGGGAACATTCCTGTCCTCAGCCTTTTTGAGAGAACTTTTGAAGACGGTTTCTTGGTATTGCTGTTTTCTCCTTTATTGTGACTTTTTCTTGACCTTTTTTCGGATTTCTTGCATATTTTTTCATATTTCATAGCCTCAGAGAAAATAGCATGCCCTCAATCTCCGGAGATCTATCTTTCAACACTCTAATCCGGAGATTGCATGCTTGCATGATATCCAACCCTGTGAATCCGACAGATACAAGAGACCTTGTCTCTTGGCTGTCTAGACCTCTGCGTCTCTTTTGAACATCTTTTTTTTACTATGTAGCGATTGTTACGTACCTCTTTAGTTTTCCCTTCTATTTTCCTAAACCTTTATGGTTAACTACTCTTAGATCATGATCTTCGAATCATTGCCCGGAGAGGGGTTTTTAGTCGGTAAAGTCCGGCACTACGTCTTGTAGATTTCCCCCTCTTTGCTCCAATAAAAAAAAAAATCATAATTTATTCTGAAAACAAATCAATGTGTTATTTTATGAAGCCTTATTTTGTGTTTAGTTGGGAATTCCTGTAAATATAAATAATGAATTTAGCCAAAACTATTCCTTAAAAATAACAGTTTGGTACGATCGGTTTCATTTCTAGCACTACTGTACATAAGTATTTCTGCTAATTACAATTCTCAATGAGGAAGAACCTCATTAATAAAGAGAGAATATTTAACTATTAATTTTGAATTGAAGCGTAGGAGCAACTTCAGAAAGATGTGTTTCTTATGAAATAAAAGTCTGAACTGATTAGAGGTTTGTGGTAAACAAATAAAGAAAACTTTTTGGGCTATTTGATTTTATGAAAAATATTGTAATATGTTTACATACAACGAAATTCAAATGTCTACAAGTGAATAATGCATAGAAATTCAAACAAAACGGTCCTGTGGCATAAACAACTAGAGTACCTACATTATAAAGGCGTACAGGATTTGTACAGAAAGCGACTGGTACACGGTAATAAATTGGATAATGATAAATTACCCATGTGGTGTGACAATGTCAACGAGGTGAGCAAGCAAGGAAACCCTTTACTGACAGAGAAGGAAGAAGTAAGCAGTTACTGAATATTGTCCATTCAGATATCTGCGGACCAATGAGAGTCAAATTCAGCGGTGGATCAAGATATCTTCTTACATTAATAGACGAATATAATAGGTGGTGCCAGGTTTTTTCCTTAAGTCAAAGAGAGAAGTTTTTGAAAAATTTAAGGAGTACAAAAGAACTGTCGAAAATAAACTGGTAATGAAATTAAGAGAGAATTAGCTGAGAAATTGAAGATCATAGATTGCAAGGTTTTTCTTTAGAATAGAAATTAATCAAAGTAAGAAAGGAGTAACACTAAAACAAAAAAAATATATTTTAGAGAAATTCAGAATGGTAGATTGCAATCCAATTAAAACACCGTATGACTGCCACTCAAAATTTAACAGAGATTTAAAACCATTCAAAGACCCCGCACGATACAGAGAATTAATTGGTACTCTAATGTACTCTAATGTAACCGATCAAAACTGGGGCTTTACAATAACTAGTTTTGTCGTTGGATGTGGTACCGCCTTCCTTTCTGCCAATAGAACCTGGATTTGAGCCTCCTTTTCCTTTTCTTATTTCACGATTCTTGTCTTTTAATAGGAACTTTAATAGGGTCACTAAATAAAAACGAAAATATCACTACCAACACTTTTCCGTAGTTGCTACCGAAACTTGGTTAAATGACGATCGTTACCTCTGCCATTGATAACGACAGAAAAGTCTCTTATTGTTAGCGACTTTTGTCAATTGTTCAAATTGTGGGTAGCAACCAGGGAATATTGTTGAAAATTACAATTTTTTTTGAGTTGTTCGTCCTTCTTTTGTCTGAATTTAGTTATAATAGTTACCATAATCGAAAGAGAAGAGCTGTTAATTTGGCTTGTAGCCTCGGTTACTAAACCAATAAACCATGTGTAGGGTCCGGAAAAAAGAAAAGCTAAGTGAAAAACTCAATAAAACCCAAAAGTCTGCTGACGTTTCCAGAGGTACCCGATTTCCTTAGGAATAAAATTTTGGAACTAGAATGTGAGATACAGAGAGTGAAAGAGTGCTTACACAGCTTTGTCGTCTAAACTAGGGATACTATCGGTAAACTCTGATAGTACCCCTACTCCTAACGCCAATCCAAAATCTTTATCCCAAATAGCCACCCTTACATTCCCTGGAAAGTCTCCCAGCTCCAAAACTCAGAAGACTTCTTGGAACTCGGTCACTCCCAAGGAGGTGATGTCGAAATTGTGAACCATTTATGGTTCAGTGTTGAAATTTATGTATATTGAATTGTATTTAAGTATTTTAGACCAAGTACCCTAAGAATTAGAAGAGCCTTCTCATAGAAAATAAACTCTTAAATTAGTATGGCAGAACTGTATAGATAGAAATGGAATACAGGTTACAGTACTTTAAATCACAAACATTTATATAACCTTGTTATTAAAGTAATTATTTAACGTTTCTAATTGAATGAAATTATTTGGTAGCGCTTATGGCTAGCCGTCTCAGTCTCAGTTTCGGCTCGTATTTTTTGACAACTCACTGACAATCTTGACAACTGATCTATGTGTAATTTTGTTTTGTTTGGTGTCCGATCCTATAATGCTCTTTGACGAATTACAGAAAGAGGATATTTCAGAGCGAAAAATGGGATCATATAAATACTAATCAAGGAGATGACCCAGCTTACAAATTCCGATAATATGCATTCCTCAGTTAATTTAATGCTGTCTTTTTAACCCAAAGTAGTTTACCTGAAGCATTCTTCTCAAAAAAATCTAATTAACAGCGCAATGTAGCTTACGCTATTACATAGAAAGGAAAATTATAACACAACTTGAAACAAATAATGTTTCATCTCCTCTTGGGAATCCAATTGTAACTGATGCGATGACCTGTAGAAACTACACATAAACTGATAAAATTGTAATTTGAATTGTGCGTCTGTAGACAGTTAAGTTGTAATTTTAACACTAAATTCTTAAATTTAAGTTTTTCTCCTGAAATAAAAAATTCTTTTAAGAAAAATTAACAGGTTATGAAGCCAGAAAAGCCCAGGGATGCCGAGAATGGTTTACTTACTGAGAAAAGTAATGAAGTTAACCTAAAACGTCAATACGACAATTGAAAAGTGTTTTCTCGTAACATCTGGAATAAGGGTTCTTAAATTGTCAGCAAACAATCAATTGGCATTAATTGAAAAGTTAACCGGCCGAGATAATTACGTAACGTGGCAATTTGCTCTAAAATCATACCTACAGCAAGAGGAGTTGTGAAACTGCATAGACCCCACCACATGTGTCATTGTGGACACAAAACGAGACACAAAGGCAAAAACTAAGATAAATTTACTAGTTGACTAAATAAATTACGTGCACATACAAGAGAGTAGTACTGCAAAAGAAGTATGGGATACGATTTCATAAGTATTTGATGACTCTTGGTTGACACGCTGTGATGGGCTGCTGCGTGATTTCTATAATACTTCACTTACTCTATGTCAAAACGTAGAGAAATATGTGAGCAAAATTATGTGTACTGCTCACAATCTGAGAAACATTGGTTTCGCAGTTGACGATGAATGGCTAGTTACATTGCTACTCTCCGGTCTACCAGAGTCCTCCTATCAACCAATGATTATTGCTATTGAAAGCTCCGGCATGAAGATAACTTCAATTTCTGTGAAATCAAAACTATCACAAGATGTTAAACAACCTGAAAGTGACTCAACAGTATTCTCAGTCAACAATACCAACCACAAGAAACAAAGTAAGTAAGGGTGATACACTTGTAATAAGTAAGGTCATAAAAGTCCTCAAATGCAAATCCAGGACCAAGGATCATCAATAAAAGAAGAAATGGAAGAAACAAATCAAATTTACTTGAAAGAAGACAACTTTTTTCTAAATTACATATTTCGAATAAGGTTCAATTGGACATTGGATGTTTTGTTTATATTTTAACGTCTGGCATATGTCACAAGGAATCGTAATCTTAGCAACATAAATATTATTTTCTTTTATTTGATACACAAAATTACTTCATTGCTATTGAAACTTGAAAGTTCGTAAAATGTCACTCAGTCCAACACCCACTCCCAAATGTTCGTTTAGTTTTGTAATTACCAATTAATTAAAATTTTATTTATGTGTATATACATCTAGTTATCCTGTTTTCAATTTCATCCCTCACGTCGTCCGTATCACATATTCAAACTAAATTATAATAGTTGGAACTTCTCTTAGCAGCAATCTATTCTAATGGAAATATAAAGTTAACAAAGTTAACAAAAACTATTTCTTTTCACATGTTAATTATCTATCAGAATCACAGACAGTTTTTGTATGTCGACGATAGATCTGCAACTAATTTGATTTCCGTGACTTTCAGGACTAGTAATCGACATCTCCACAATAATGGCATCAAGTTGCCATTATTGTAATTGTTTAAATATTCCTAACGAGTTCCTAAGGAGTCCGCACGTTTTGACAACTCTGGGAATTTTGACAGCTAATGTGAGAGTATTTCGTTCTGCTTAATTGCTATACTTATAATCGCGATACCGATTATGGAAAGAGGTTATTTTATACGACAAAACATCGCAAAACCTGTTATCCTACAGCAGTATTTGTGTAAAAAGCTACTTTAATGTGTGGGCAAACGCATCAAGATATTCTCCAGCTTTTCTTTTACATTTACCCAAATTCAGTTTAGCTTGAGCCGAACCAACTTTTCTAGAAAAACTACCGCCCAATCTATTACTCATTTTTAAATTTCAAACACATTACATTAATATCTTTTATCTAAAGTATAACTTGCGAATATGGTGTTGATTAATTTTTTTATAAAAACTAATCACTTTACATTACAATCGTTATGATTATTTACAGTGGAAAAATTACTTGTAAAATCCAGCCCATTTAGTTTAGCAAACAATAAATCATGGCAGATTCTATCAAATGCCTTTTAAATGTCTGTATAAACAGCATCAACCTGTAAATGATTTTCAAGAGCACCAACTGTCGAGAGTTTATAAATAAGAAGGTTGGTCGCAGAAGATTTATATTTGGAAAATTCATGTACACTCTCATTTATAATATTTTGGAACTATGGCATAATTATTTTGGAAATGATTTTTTTGGACAATCTTGGAAAACAACAAGTAAACTATCTCCATCCTTTAAGATAGGTATAACAAATGATTTTTTACGTACGTTAGGAAATAAAGTAGATTTTAAAAACATATTTCATTGTTAGAGGCTTTGTTAATGAAAATCCACAATTCATTCAATACTGTAGAAAGAATATCATAAGGACCTCTATTACTAGATAAATAAAGACTTCTGAGTTCATTGAAAACATCAATCTGGACAAAATTATAATTACGTTTTGAATGTAAACAAAAATATTAGATTTGTGTCTGCATTGAAGGCAAAAAAGTGAAACAAACAGCTAACGAAATGTAAATACTTATTTCTTTTGTTGTTTTTGTCTTTTCAATGACGAAATTTTAAGAAGTTACCAAATAATTGTTCAAGATCAGTTTTGAAATCAAATGATATTTTGTACATATTCAGGTTTCAACAGCAATGAAGGCGATATGTTTATTAATCAAAAGTAAAACATACTTTTGTTGTCTGAAGAATATGCATCGACAAAAGTGTGTGAATTGTTAATTAGACGTTGCTATTCCTAACAAATATCAAAATTTTATATATTTTCTTTGATAAGATAATAATAAAACTTAAACATCTTTTTTAGCTGCTTTTTTTCAATTTTGTTAAACTTATAAATTCACATCACATAATTAGGACCTTCCTACTTTCTGCATATTTTGACAAATTGAAATAACCTCTCTCAGTAATTCGCCAAAGAGCATTATATTATTGGACACCAAACGAAACGAAATTACACAAAGATCAGTTGCCAAGATTGTCAATGAGCTGTCAAAAAATATTAACCGAAACTGAGATCTGAGACGGCTAATCATTAGCGCTGTTTTTTCCCAAACCAATTTAAAATTTTCTTCTCTATGAGAAGTCTCTTCTAATTCTTAGTGTACTTGGTCTAAAATACTTTAATACAATTCAATATACATAAATTTGAATACTGAACCATAACTGGCGCATCGTAGTTAGACAATTTCGACATCACCTCCTTGGGGGTGACCGAGTTCCTGCATTTTGGAGCTGGAAGACTTTGCAGGAGTGGGGGTGGCTGGTTGGGATAAAGATTTGGGATTAGCGTTAACAACTCTTCTCTTTCGATTATGGTAACTATTATAACTAAATGCAGGCAGAGGAAGGACGAACAACTCAAACAAAAATTGTTACTATCAACAATATTCCCTGGTTGCACTTTGAACAATTGACAAAAGTCGTCGCTAACAATAAGAGACCTTTCTGTCGTTACCAATGGCAGCGGTAACAATCGTCATTTATCCAAATTTGAGTAGCAACTACGGAAAAGTGTTTGTTAAGGAATGAAATTGCACATTGATACTTGGAACCCCTCTGTATGGATGCCCTAACGCAAGCGTCATGCTACGAAGGGTTTTTAGTTCTTAGTTTTTAGTCTTTGACGTTTCTAGCCGAGAATAAACGATTAGTTTTCTTGTAACATCGACTCACACCTCAGTTTTCAAAAGTGTTTGTAGTGATATTTTTGTTTTTATTTAGTGTCCCTCTTTTGTCTGAATTTAGTTAGTTACCAAATTCAGACAAATGAAAAAATTTGTTTACTTGTCTGGTAACCTTGGTTACCAATCCAAGAAACAACTGAATTAAATTTTTGTTTTCGTACTATAAACAGTTTAATAACCGAATTAGCGATAATGAAATGCGAAAACAGCAAGTGTGCCTGCAAAAGGTCGAGTGGTTCCGAATCCTATTGGAACCGGACGGCACATCGGCAGTTCCGTTCCACAAGAAGTTCATACTAAGAGACAAAAACCGTGAATGAAGAAAAGGAAAAGGCGGTTCAAGTCCAGGTTCTATTGGCAGAAAGAAAGGTCAACCGCGCGGTAAACCCTGAGCACGACTCCGTTCGAAGTTCCGAAAGAGTTAACTATCTAAAGTAAGTAACAACAGCAAAATTCGGCAAAGCGCCACACCGACATCAGACCCCCAAATGGAGTTAGAGATAACGTTCGTCCTTCTGTTTGAATTTAGTTATAAGAGTTGCCATATTCAGACAAAAGAGAAGAGTTTGGCTGGTAACCTCGGTTACTAAACCAATAAACCATGTGTAGAGTCCGCGAAAAAGATATGCCAAGAGGTACCTGAAAACTAGACGTTAAGATTAAAATCTCGGAACTAGAGGGTGAATTACAACGAATGAAAGTAAGTAATGCATTAAGCTGTCTGCTAAGCTTCTGATACCATCGGTAAATCCTGGAAGTACTCCTACTTCTAACCC
The DNA here is from genome assembly GCF_024364675.1 of Aethina tumida. Taxonomy (NCBI): domain Eukaryota; kingdom Metazoa; phylum Arthropoda; class Insecta; order Coleoptera; family Nitidulidae; genus Aethina; species Aethina tumida. Next base: position 25,855,000 of record NC_065435.1, on the reverse strand, counting down.
TAACTCCAATCCTTCCTCCCGTCCAGGCACCCCACACCTCCAAAACGCAGAAGTCTTCCACAAAGTGGGATACGCCTATGGAGGTGTTCTCGAAATCCAGACGACGCACCCCTGTGCTCACCGAAAGGACACGGAAGCACTGGAAGTATTTGTTTCCATTAAGGTCAAAATACAAAAGTTAATAGTTAGAATATGCCTGCTTACAAGGCGACGTGGAATGATAATGCAAGGTACTCAGTAAAACGCTTATTGACTATTTTACAACATTGGTGGGCTGTATACAACTAACTCTGCTCTTACAACTTAACTCTGTTTCTATAACTACGATCTTCTGTTGTTTTTATTCTCCGTTGTCATCACAACCGTTATACACGATGTCTAGATATTCTAACATAACTTGCCTCGAGTGAATTGGACCAATGATGAGTAAGTATAGTGTTTGCATGAGTTTACCTCAGTTTACACTTTAAACTATCAATTATCATTGGTTGATTGTGTCTTATGAAATTCTATACAATATGTTCCTACTTTATCTACATGTAAAAAAATTAAAAACTAAGTTTCCTAAGTTGTTCTCTAAAGAGCTTATAACATTAACTATTCGTTATTCATTTGTAGACATTTGAATTTCGTTGTCATAAACTAATTTCAATTTTGTTCATAAAATCAGGTATTCTATTCTCGCTTTTATTAATGAGTCCCTGCCTCATTGGAAATGATAATCGGAAGAAATACTTGTGTATAGTAATGCTAGAAATGAAACAGATCGTATCAAATTGTTATTTTTAGGGAATATTTTTGTCTAAATTCATTAATTTACGTACAGGAATTCCCAACTAAACAAAGAATAAGTACTTTCATGTATATGACGCTCCTTAAAACAACACATTAATACCTAATTAATTTGTTTTCAGAATAAATTAAGATTGAAATCTTAAAGTACGATGCAAAAGGCAAATGGTGTAGAGATTCTAGTGGCCCAAGAATTGGATTTAAATGTAAGTATAATTTTCATCTGAATTCAAGATTTTTATAATTAATGACATATTTTATGTTAAAACACACAATTAAATTATTTAAATTAAATGAAAAACAAATAAAATTGGTATATATAATAAAATTAATATTTAATATTAATTTTATATATCATTTTTAAAGTATTTCGACGATTCGTTGGGCACGAGGAGTTACGTTCATATGGAAAGGCTGATTACCATCATATAAATGAAGATGAAATGAGCCACGACACAACCTGACGACATCGGCAAATATTTTCTCTGAGGCTATGAAATATGAAAAAAAATCCAAGAAATCCGAAAAAAGTACAAGAAAAAATCACAATAAAGAAGAAAACATCATTACCAAGAAACCGTATTCAAAAGTTCTACCAAAAAGGCTGAGGACTGGAATGTTCCCGTTTGAGTTCCACATTTCTATCTCTGTATATAGCAAGTACTTTCATTTTATGGAAATGTTTCCATAGTGTGGATCTAGGTTTCAACTCATCTATCATCTGAGAATGAAGCTTGTTTATAGCAATTATAATTTTAGATTAGTGCCGAAGTAATTTTTCCTTAAATTTTAATCTGTACTGTAATCACTAAATGTGTTTCCTAAAAAAATATGTTGCATATAACTTTTAAGTACCTCCACTGAATAGTTGAAGGTTAAAAAAATCGACAATGGGTCGAAACCATTTGTTAACAACCAAACTTATATTAAATTAATCACATAACTTAAAGGTACACAAAGTAGTTTTATTTGGAAAGTTATATTATATATAAATATTTGGGAATCACATTTATGGTCATTTACTGTAGGTTGAAATATAAGGATGAATTTGATTCGGTACAGTTCTACCATTTAGTATAACTCATCTCATCTCGATATTTCTTTGCTCTGTCAATTTGTTGACTCTGTGGATTCAAACGAATAGAATTATACCAAAAAATATAACTGAACCACAACTTGATGTAATATTAATAAAATGCAAGATCAAATCAAATTTACTTGAAAGACGACATCCCTCACCTCTCTTAGCAACAAAGTATATATCGGCATTTAAGTATAAAGTTAACAATGTTAACAAAAGCAATTTCTATTCACATGTTAATTATCTGCAGAATCACAGACAGTATTTCTTTGATTCAAAATAAATGTCGACGAGAGATCTGCAACTGATTTGATTTCAGTGACTCGTAATCGAAACCTTCAGAGAGTAGGTGGCTATTATTGTAAATGTTTAATTATTTCACCTTTTTAAATCAAAAGTTAATTCACGTAGTTGATTCTTTAAGCAAGAATTAGTGAGCGACAAATTTCAGCTAGGTACTGAATTTTTTCTATCACGTTTGGTTGGATTATTACCCTCAAATAACACTAAGATACCAATCTTTCCAAATTTGCTAATTTTATGTCAAAATTTAATTAGATTCCTCATCTCTAGACGACAACTTCAAATAATGTCAACACATTTTATTTACAAAATCATGAAAAAGTGATTTCCACTTTACAATTTTCTGATTTGCAATCTTTGTTCAGATGAAATTTATAATTAATAGCTGTATCATTTGTAATTTTGTTGAAATTTTCATCTACGTTTGTGCATATATATTTTAAGTGTCTCCACGTTTTCTTGAGAGCTGACAAATTGGACAACTTGGCCTTAGTTGCTGATTTATAATCGCGATTATAGGAACCTGGGATCCTATTAAGTAGTATTTTTCTAAAAAATCTTTATAAACATTCAAGAGGTGAAACACAATTTACTTTACCTACATGCTCCATACTTGCTTTAAAATAAAGTTCAAATCGTGGTGGTGAATCAAAACTTGAAGATTGTGATGCACAATATAAATTGAACTTTGCGAATGTTATTTGATGGGATAAGAACCCTTTACAAGATAAATAAAAGTTGCTCAAGTTTTTTGTGCTCTTCGCAATAACTAAATGAACAAGTTTAGAAGGTAAATTTACCAAAGAATAGTTTTGTACATAATCCCAAAGAGACGCAGAGGTCTAGACAGCCAAGAGACAAGGTCTCTTGCATCTGTCAGATTCACAGGGTTGGATGTCATGCAAGCATGCAATCTCCGGATTAGAGTGTTGAAAGATAGATCTCCGGAGATTGAGGGCATGTTTGCGCCGCAGCTCCAAAAGAGAGGAAATGTTGTATTCGAAACAGACTTGTCTGTTACGAATATAGTATGGGACACCAAGGGCCGACCTCACTAGTCACATGTAGGTCCCTTGCAGGGACCTAATGAGCCAAGGGGCGGCGGTGCCCCATATAGGAAAAGCATAAGTGAAAAGAGAGTGGACTGTCGCGTTAAAAACACGCAGCTTAACTAAAGAGGAAAGACGTTTAGAAAGGAAGAAAGATTTCAAAGCAACAAAGGCTGCTAGAGCTTTCCACTTTACCAAAGCGACCTTTCGAGAGAAACTGTGTATCTTGTCAAGTATGACACCCAGGTACTTGGCTCTGGGACTCCACTCAACTTGGTGATCATTGATAAGGAATTTAGGTGGCAACCTTCGTCGATTTGAGAAGAAGATAGCTTCGGATTTAGAACGATTGATCTCCAATCTCCATCGAGAGTACCAACAGAGCAGTTTAGGCAGGAAGTTCCTAATATGGATCTCCGCATAAACTGTACATCTGTGGGAGCTAATTAAAGCAACGTCATCGGCATACATTGCTATAGTAACTATAGGACAAGATGGTATGTCGCTACAATAGAGATTGAAGAGAGTAGGAGATAGTTTGGAGCCTTGCGGGACACCAGCGGTAATAGTTCTCGAAGAAGAGAACTCGCTTCCAACCCTGGAACGAAAGGAGCGGTTGGAAAGGAAAGAGCGGATAGTGCCGATCAGATAAGAAGGAAAATTTAACGAAGCCAGTTTGTGTATTAGATCAGCGTGCCAAACCCTGTCAAATGCCTGCTTGACATCAAGGAGCAACATGGTACCATGCTGCCCCTTGTTACGCCTTCCAGCCATGTCCTCGGTCACTCGCAAAATCTGATGACCGGTACCATGGCCTCGACGAAATCCAAACTGAGCGTTCGGCAGGATGTGCTGGTCAGCCATAAATTCCTCAAGCCGAGTCCGAATAACCTGCTCCGCCACCTTGCTTAGCGAAGAAAGGAGGCTAATGGGACGATAACTGCTAGCAAGGTGGGCAGGTTTGTTGGGTTTTAAAATGGACACTACCGTCGCCACCTTCCATGCCGACGGGAAGTAGTGGAGACGGAGCATCGCATTTATAATGTTAGTAAGCATTACCACCTGAATGGTAGCAAGCTTCTTAAGGGCCACGTTGGGGATGGTGTCTGGGCCGGGACTTTTCCGGTTATTGAGGGCTTTAAGGATACCTCTGACTTCGCTGGGAGAAGTAGGAAGAATGTCACTATCAGGTTTTGGGAAAGTCATAGAGTCCACCTGACGGCTGATGGAGTTGTGCTCTACAACAAACCCAGGAAGACTGGCGTTTGGAGAGCATTGCCGCTCAAGGGAGTCTGCAAACACCTCCGCTTTATCCTTGTCCAGGACGACTTTGATGCCATCATGAACAAGGTGCGGATAGCGCATACGCCTCCCTCGGATAGACCTTATGACTTTCCAGGTCCGACGAGGATGGAGTTCGGCCTCTGCTATGAACTCCTGGAACGAGGAGCTCCGGAGTTCAAGCAGGCAGGTCCGGACCTCACGGCTCAGGGCGTTGTACCGGGCCTTGATGAAGGGGTCCCGAGCACGCTGCCAAAGTTTCCTGCTACGGTTTTTCTTCCTGATGAGGGTGACAACCTCGCCAGGAAGACTATGCTGCTTGCAGATGTTAGGGCAAGCATGCGTCGACCGTTCTAAGGCTGTCAGGATGTCATTTGACAGCCTATCCACTTCACCGTCTATATCCCTTTCAGAGTTCAAAATCCTGCACCGCAAATCGGTGGTTTCCATTAAATAACGGAATTGCAACCAGTTGGTTTTCCTCTTACGAGGCTCCCACTGGCAACAATTCTCGTTAAGTGCCAGGGAGATCGGGTTGTGGTCCGAAGACAACACCTGGTGGTTAATGACCTCCGGCACCTCTGTGATGTTTTTGCAGAGGAAAATGGAAAGGATATCAGATCGGCATGAAGGACTATCAGGGAAGTGGTTTGGCGTCTCGGTGGTTTCCACCGAGAACCGGTAGTCCAGTGACGCCCGCAGCAGGAAACCGCCGTTGGTGTTAGATTTTACACAACCCCACGCTGTGTGCTTACTGTTGAAGTCCCCAGCAATGACTGTACGACAGTTGGTATGCAGGATGGACGGGAGATTGAGTCAGGAAACTCTCTCAGTCGGTCGAACATAAGCCGAGACAATCCTAAGCGGACCACTTTCTAGGGCGAGTTCGACTCCAATCGACTCGCCCAGAAAGAGGGACGTATCGATCCTCTGGTGCCTGATGGAGTTCCGGATCAGAATGCCAACCCCTCCACCAGCTCGGAGGATAGAGTATCCTGGGATAAAGAATCCCATGTCCGGTTTTAGGAATGTTTCTTGCAGACAAACGACATCGGCTTCAGAGTCTCTCAAAAACTTATTCTCCTGTTTTAAGAAATTGTTAGTAAATAATTTCATTATTTATTTCATATGGTATTAGTCAAGCCTTAACCATTATGTTAAACCCTACACATTTTCCATTTAAAATCAATCCATTGATGTTAATCATCAAATTTGACTCTTTTAAGAAATTATGTGTTATGAATTACATCTGAAATAAATTGATGGCGTGTATGTAGTTGTTCTCAAGTTTTACTGCATCTCTTGAATGTTGAAATTGTTAATATTTCAAATTAAGTTGTAGGAATAATTGTAAATAACACTTACTAATTTACAATAAGTGTTGTATTGTTTTTTAAATTTGAATTCCCTTAGGTACATAATTTATTGCAGTTAATCAATCATATTGGAACAGTTACACTAATAACAAAATATATCTATTTTAGAGCTCTGATTTCAAATAGTGTTAATTAGTCATGAAATTCTCGAAAATCAAGTCACATGAAAAATTCCCGCGGGCTTTAATTTTGCTGAATCAAAATATTACCAATCATATTAAAATTCATTTAAGTAAAGTTAGGCATATGATATATTATCAAAACACCAAGATGTCTTAGAAACTGTAAAAAAGAATTCCGATTTGTATATATATCAAAGTTATACAATATTACATAGTACAGAGAGTATTTAGTGTACAATATCGTGTTATATATACCGCCCCTTTGGTTGACTGAATCAATGCACTACAACGCCGTATAATCAAATTGAGTCATCCTTAATTAAAAATCGCTACGTTATTTTCCTTCTTTCAAAAAAACCTTTGGTCACTGTGTTTTTCAGTCTCTTCCACAATATGATTTATTTAATCAATTTTTGAAAATAATTTTTGCAATACCCTCAAAAATTATTTCTTTTTACAGATGGCAAATTTAAATAAAGCATCCTAAGAACTCCATCTACATCCCAACGCATATGGAGAGTTACTACCACGATTTTAACATATTTTTAAAGCAAGGATGGAGCATATAGGTAAAGCAAGTAAATTGTGTCTCACTTCTTGAATGTCTATAGGAGCATAAACTTTCTTTTCAATTATGATATTATAATTATTATTATTACAGATATTTTAGAAGAATACTGCTTAATAGGATACAAGGGTCCGCGATGTTTGGTAGTATAAAATACCTTCATTCTATGATCAGTATCGCGAATAAGCAGAACGAAAATACTCCATCTTTAGTTCTCGATGTTGTTAGTGTGTTGTCAAAACACGCATACTGTCAAGAAAATATGGAGACACCAAAAATATATATGCACCAAAGTAGATGAAAATTTTAGCAGAACTGCAAATGATAAAGCCATTAATTATAAGTTTCAACCGAACAAAGATTGCAAATCAATTTTTACGCAGAAAATTGTAAAATAGAAATTACTATTTTACGATTTGGTTTATAAGTTGTGTTGATATTATTTGAATTTGTCATCCAGACATGAGGAATCTAAATAATTTGCGATATAAAATTATCAAATATGGAAAGATTAGTATATCATTTGAGGGTGATAACCAATGTTGAAAAAGAAAATTTCAGTGTTGAAATATGTCGCTCAGTTATTCAAGCTGAGAGAATCACCTACGTGAATTTACTGTTGATTTAAAAAGGTGAAATATTTAAACAGTTACAAAAATAGCAACTTACTGTCTGAAGGTTTAGATTACGTGTCCTGAAAGTCACTGAAATCAAATCAGTTGCAGATCTCTCGTCTACATTTATTTCAAGTTTCAATAGCAACCAATTGTTTGTCAAAAAAAAAAACATTTATGTTGCTAAGATTACGTTCCCTTATGACATATGTCAGAAGTATGTAATTTAGCAAAAAAGTTGTCTTCTCCCAAGCAAAACTTGATTTGATTCTTATATTGTATTTCACCAAATTGTGGTTCAGTTATATCTTTTCTTATAATTCTCATTCTAATTGTCAGCAAATTGACAGAGCAAAGGAATATCATGATGATTTTTCGATTTGTTATAATATTGTTGATGGTAGAACAGATTCGAATCAATCTCATCCTTATATTTCAACCTACACTGGAAGACTATAAATGAGATTCACAAATAATTAAATATAACTTAACTTTACAAATAAAATTACTTAGTTTAACTTAAGTCGACAATTTAGTTTGGTGTTATAAAATGGTTTCGACACATTGTCGATTTTTTCAACCTCCAATTATTCAGTAGAAAGATTTACAGCTATATACGACATAATTATTTATGATATAAACATAATTATTTAGGAAACGCATTTACCGTCATAAAGTACAGATTACAATAGGAAAAATTTCTTCGCCACAATTATAAAATTATAATTATTATAAACATGCTTAATTCTCAAAATGAAAGTACCTGCTTTATACACAGACAGATATGTGGAACTCCAAAGGGAACATTCCAGTCCTCAGGCTTTTTGGTAGAACTTTTGGTAATGCTGTTTTCTTCTTTATTGGGATTTTTTCTTGTACTTTTTTTGATTTCTTGGATTTTTTTTTCATATTTCCCGATATCGTGTGGCTTTGTCATAGCTCATTTCATCTTCATTTATATGATAGTAATCAGTCTGTCAATGTGTAACTAATTCCTGATGTCCAACGGATCGTCGAAATAGTTTATTTGTTTTCTATTTAAATTAAATAATTTAATTGTGTGTGTTTTAGCATAAAATATGTCATATGTCTGAATACAGATGAAAATTATACGTACAATTAAATCCAATTCTTGGACCACTAGAATCTTTCCACCATTTGCCTTTTACATAGTACTTTCAGATTTCAATCTTAATTTATTGAATTTATTCTGAAAACAAATTATGTATAAGAGAGGTATGTTTCGATATGAACTGATTAAAGTTTGGTGGTAACCAAATAAAGAAATCTTTTTGTGCTACTTGATTTTATGAAAAAATTTAAATTTGTTTATGACAACGAAATTCAAATATCTGCAAAGGAATAACGAATTGTTAATGTCATAAGCCCTTTATAGAACAACTTAAGAAACATAGTTCTTAAATATTTTTACAGGTAGATCAAGTTGGAACATATTTTATAAAATTTCATAAGATTTGTGCTCACAATCATTAACATCCATATTGCTAAAAAGTAAATCCCAATCAACTAATGATAAGTGATAGTTTAATGAGTAAACCTCAGAACTCATGAAAACACTATACTCATCATTAGTCCAATTCACTCGGGGCAGGTTTCAATCTCCAGTTACTAAAAATATATCCACTGATGCACAATGATTGGAATAAAAATCAGAACCAGATGCTGGTAAACTGTTCCAATTATTCACTTTTGGCTTTTGACCTTAATGGATATAAAGACTTCCAGTACTTTCATGTCTTTTCGGTGAGCACAGGGGTGCGTCATCATCAGACGATTTCGACATCACCTTTATAGGCGTGACCCACTTCGTGGAAAACTTTTGCGTTTCGGAGGTGTGGAGTGGCTAGTTGGGAGAAAGGATTGGTGTTAGAAGTAGGAGTATTTCCAGGATTTACCGAAGGTGTCTGCAGTTTAGCAGACAGCTTACTGCATTACATACTTTCATTCGTTGTAGTTCACCCTCTAGTTCCGATATTTTAATCTTAAGGCCTCTTGAAGCGCCGGCAGACTTTTGGGTTTTATTGAGATTTTCACTTGGCTTGTCTTTTCTCCTCAAACTACACATAGTTTATTGATTTAGTAACTTATAACTGATGATATATATATATATATATATGTATATATGCACCCCACCAGTTTTGTCCTTCAGACACGGCGCCCAAGTCGTGCCGGTTCGAATATCCGTACCGATACGACGATCCCCGACTGAGACCGTCCCGATTCACATCCGGGACAATGCAGTAAGTTTTCTTTTGTTTTTTAAATTTTATATAAATGTCCTTAGATACATACTTTATTGTCACTCATGGTTAATCATAATAAAATCTATAAATAAATAAAAATTTATCTGAGTTTGAATCCGAATATAAACGCACACTGGTAAAAAGTAATATTTTTCAAGGAAATAAATAATACACATTAGGGCAAATTTTAATATTGATAAGATTTAGATGATTGAGATAATGTTAGAAATTGTTCAGTGTTCAAATTTATGTATATTGAATTGAATTAAAGCAAAAAGATCAATACACTAACATTTAGAAAAAAGGCTTCATAGAAAAGAAACACTTAAATTAGTTTGGCAAAGTTCTGAAGACTGATATGGAATACGGTTCGTATTCTTTGACAACTCATTGACAATCTTAACAACTGATCTTTGTGTAATTTTGTTTTGTTCGGTATCCGATCCCATAATGCTCTTTGGCGAATTACGGAAAGAGGTTATTTCAATCTGCCAAAATGTGCGGAATGTGGATCGTATAAATAATACTGATGCGAACTAAATATAATAATATGCTTTCCTTAGTTAACTTAATGCTGTCTTGTTAACCCTAATTAGTTTACTTGAAGCATTCTTCTAAAAAAAATCTAATTTACAGCGCAATGTAGCTTACACTATTATAAAGAATGAAAAATTTTGACACTACTTAAAACAAATAATGTTTCATCTCCTCTTGGGAAGCCAATTGTAACTGATGCGATGAGCTGGTAGGAGTGCACTAAAACTACACATAAACTGTTAAAATTGTAATTTGAATTGTGCGCCTATGGACAGTTAAGTTGTAATTTTAACACTAAATTCTTAAATATAAATTTTTCTTGAGAAATAATAAATTCTTTTAAGCCCAGAAAGGCTTATTTACTGAGAAAAGTAATAAAGTTAACCTAAAACGTCAATACGACATTTGAAAGGTGATTTCTCGTAACATCTGGAATAAGGGTTCTTAAATTGTCAGCAAACAATCAATTGGCATTAATTGAAAAGTTAACCGGCCGAGATAATTACGTAACCTAGCGATTTGCTGTAAATACACATCTACAGTAATAGAAGTTGTGGACTGCATAAAACCCCCCACATGTGTCATTGTGGACACAAAACGAGATTCAAAGGCAAAAACTAAGATAAATTTACTAGTTGACTCAATAAATTACGTGCACATACAAGAGAGTAGTACTGCAAAATAAGTATGGGATAACTCTTGGTTGACACGCTGTGATGGGCTGCTGCATGATCTCTGTAATACTTCACTTACTGCATGTTAAAACGTAGAGAAATATGTGAGCATAATAATGTGTACTGCTCACAAGCTCAGAAACATTGGTTTCGAAGTTGACGATGAATGGCTATTTACAGTGCTACTCTCCAGTCTACTAGAATCCTATCAACCAATGATTATTGCTATTGAAAGCTCCGGCATGAAGATAACTTCAGTTTCTGTGAAATCAAAACTATCACAAGATGTTAAACAACCTGAAAGTGACTCAACAGTATTGTCTGTCATCAAGAAAATTAAAAACAACCACAGAAACAAAGTAAGGGTCCAAGGTGCTACACTTGTAACAAGTAAGGTCATAAAAGTCCTCAAATGCAAATCCAGAACCAAGAATGTTCAACAAAAAGCAAGTAGTTCATCATATGCTGCTGCGTTTGAGGCAACATTCAGCCAAAATGACCCATGGTAAGTGGCTTCCGATGCATCGTCACACATGACAAGACGTAAGAACATGCTTGAAAATATGACGGCTCCTGTCATACATAAAATCAGAGTCGCAAACAACAAAGTATAATCTGTGCAATGCTCAGAACAAGTGAGGTTGGACCATTATGACGATGAAGGTCAAAACAAAAAGGTGCGTGCTTTTTACAAAAGTATTAAGTGTTCCTAAATTGGCAACAAATCTATTGTCTCTAAGTCAGATTATTTGCGATGGTAGCCAAATAAAATTTGACGGAACGAGCTGTGTTATTATGAAGAGCAGAAGTGAGGTAGTATCTTCCTACTGTAGCTTTATGTTAGGGTCGACTGGAACAGTATTAGGATCAGCATTAGTCATTTCAATTGTTTAAAATTTGTTCCATATAAATACTAAAACTCTTTTCGGTGTAGAGTCGAATTTGGCATGCCAGCAGCAAGGGAATTGTTTTAACCCATATGGTGACTTGTTCAATTTACATACCATGTTTTCGTCATGATCCAACCCTTCTTGTTAAGTCATAAATAGGTGTCTTCAAGTTCTCCATATAAAAATGCTGTCTTTACGTCTAGTTACTTGATTTTGTGATTATTTTGTACAGCCACAGATAGTAACGATCGTATTGAACTGATTGTTTGTGCAAAAGTTTCCTGGTAATCAACACGTGCAATTTGTCCATATCATTTCACACACAGAAGTGAAAATCATCTCGATATTTCTTTTCTCTGTCAATTTGATGACACTGTCAATTAAAACAAATAGGAAATATAATAAAAATATAACCACAATTTGATGTAATTTTAATACAATGAAAGAAACAAATCAAAATTACTTGAAAGATGACAACTTTTTTCTAAATTACATATTTCGAATATGGTTTAATTGGTCATTGGACGTTTTGTTTATATTGTAACGTGTGGCACATGTCACAAGGAAACGTAATCTTAGCAACATAAATGTTATTTTCTTTTATTTGATAAACAAAATTCCTTCGTTGCTACTGAAACTTGAAAGTTCGTGATTTCCGTGATTTTTCAGCACTCGTAATCGAAATCCTCAAACAAAAAGTTGCCATTATTGTAATTGTTTAAATATTTCACTTTTTTAAATCAACAGTAAATTAACGTGGTTGATTCTTTCAGCTTGAATTAGTGAGCGACAATTTTCAACTATGCACTGAATTTTTCTCTTTCACTTTTGGTTGGGTTATCACTCTCCCACAACACTAAGATACCAATGTTTCCATATTTGCTAATTTTATGACGAAAACTATTTAGATTCCTCATGTCTGGATGACAAGTTCAAATAATGTCAACACAACTTTTAAACCAAATCATGAAATATTGATTTCTATTCTACAATTTTCTGCGTAAAGATTTGCAATCTTTTTACAGTAGAAATTTATAAGTAATAGCATTCTTTTGTTGATTTATTACATATATATTTTTAGTGTCTCCACGTTTTCTTGAGAGTTGCTATCGAGTACGCACGTTTTGACAACTTTCTGACAACTTAGTCAACTAATGTTGAAGTATTTCCGTTCTGGTTAATTGCTGATCTTATAATCGCGATACCGATTATAAAAAGAGGTTATTTTATACGACAAAGCATTGCAGAACCTGGAATCCTATTAACCATTATTTTTCTAAAAATCTATTTTATAGTGCAACAAGGGCAACATAATTAAAAGGAACGCTTACGAAATTATAGACATTCAAGAAGTGAGACACGATTACTTGTTTTACTTATATGTTCCATACTTGCTTTAAAAATATATTAAAATTGTGGTAGTAACTCTCCCTATGCGTTGAGTTGTAAATGAAGTTCTTAGGATGCTTTATTTAAATTTGCAATTTGTAATAAGAAATAATTTTTGAGGGTATTAGAGAGTTTGATGAATAACCCGAAAAGTTTTGACAATGACAGAATATGGAAGGGCGTGACAACTAAGTTGACTTATTAATTACTAGTCAATAATAGTTGATGTTAACAGAGAAATGGAAAGATTAACTATTTCTACACATTATTTCTTCTTCAACAATAACACATACTTTAAGCTGGAATTTATATGCTAAATTACTGTCCATCCCATGTAAAAATTGTTCTGCAATCAGTGCACCAGAATATTCACCAGTTTTTCTTTTACATTTACGCAAATTTATTTTAGTTTGAGCCAAACCAACTTTTCTAGATAAACTACCGCCTAATCTGTTACACATTTCTAAATTTCAAACATATTACATTAAAATCTTTTATGTAAAGTGTAACTTTCGAAAATAATGTTGATTTATTTTTTTTAAAAAACTAATCACTTTACATTACAATCGTTATGATTATCTACAGTGGAAAACTTACTTGACAACTCGAGCCCAGTTAGTTCAGCAAACAATAAATCATGGCAGATTCTATCAGATGCCTTTTAAAAGTCTGTATAAACAACATCAACCTGTAAATGATTTTCAAGAGCAACAACTGTCGAATTGTTATAAATAAGAAGGTTGGTCGCAGAAGATTTACATTTGCAAAATCCATGTTGACTCTCATTTATAATATTTTGGAACTATTTTGAAAATGAATTTTTTTGGACAATTATGGAATACAAAACATTTTTCATACAGGCCTAAATTTGTTACAAGTAAACTATCTCCATTCTTTAAGGTAGGTGTAATAAATGATTTTTTATGTACATTAGGAAATAAAGCACATTTTAAAAACAAGTTAAATTCCATTTTTAGAGGCTTTGTCACGTGTAAAGACTAAATACTTATTTCTTTTGTAGTTTTCGTCTTTTCAACGACGAAATTGTAAGTTACCAAATAATTGTTCAAGTTCAGTTTTGAAATCAAATTACATTTTGTACATATTCAGGTTCCAACAGCAATGAAGGCGATATGTTTATTAATCAAAAGTAAAACATACTTCTGTTGTCTGAAGAATATGCAATGCTTTAATACAATTCAATATACATAAATTTGAACACTAAGGAAATCGGGTACCTCTGGAAACGTCGGCAGACATTTGGTTTTTATTGAGATTTTCACTTAGCTTGTCTCTTTTCCGGACACTACACATAGTTCACACACATAGTTTATTGATTTAGTAACCGAAGTTACCAGCCAAATTAACAACTCTCCTCTTTCGAATATGGTAACTGAATTGGTCTGAATTTAGTTAGTTACTAAATTCAGACAAATAAAAAAATTTGTTTACCTGGTTGGTAACCTTGGTTACCAATCCAAGAAACAACTGAATTAAGTTTAGGTTTTCGTACTATAAACAGTTTAATAACTGAATTAGCGGTCATGAAATAAGTAAACAGCAAGCGTGCCTGCAAGAAGTTTGAGTGCTTCAGAGTCCTATTGGGGCCACACGGCACATCGCCAGTTTCATTTCAGAAGAAGTTCCTATTAAGAGACAAAAACCGTGAAATAAGAAAATGAAAAGGCGGCTCAAATCCAGGTTCGATTGTCAGAAAGACACAGCTAATTATTGTAAAGCCCCAGTTTTGATCGGCTGGATTAGAGTACATTAGAGTACCAATTAATTCTCTGTATCGTGTGGAGTCTTTGAACATTTTTAAATCTCTGTTAACTTTCTAAAATATATTTTTTTTGTTTAAGTGTTACTCTTTTCTTACTTTGGTTAATTTCTATTCCAAAAAAACCTAGCATTCTTTGATCTTCAATTTCTCAGCTAATTCTCTCTTACTTTCATTACCAGTTCGTTTTTCAGCAGTTCTTTTGTAGTCCTTAAATTTTTCAAGAAATTCTCCTTTTGACATGAGAAAATACACCTTGCACCATCCACTATTATCGTCTATAAATGTTAGAAGATATCTTGATCCACCTCTGGTTCTAACTCGCTTTGGTCCGCAGATGTCTGAATGAACAATATTCAGTAACTGCTTACTTCTTAATTCTCTGGCAGTAAAGGGTGTCCTTGCATATTTACCTCATTGATATATGCCACACCACGTGGGTAATTTATCGTTATCCAATTTTATTTATACTTAATCAAATAATATAAAATATATAAAATATATAAAATAATTGTTTCAAAAGTGCCATACATCTTTGGAAATCTCGCATCCTTTGATACTCTTGAGGTCCGATGGGCTTATGCATAGGATTATGTCCGCATTTACCTTTTTATCTTATTTACATCCACGTTTTAAGCGCTGATTCACTTTTTGTGTCACCCTGACTTGATACTTCACCATTAACGAAATCCCAGGTATCGATTTTGGTAAGTAACGCCTCTACCTGAATCCGCCTCGTGTCGAAATTTTCTTTGGACAGAAGTTCAATTCTTGTACCACAGATCGCCATCTCGAGTCCCATGTTTCGATAGTATGGACCTACCTTATAACTCATCCTACATCTGAGAATTAAGCTTGTTTATTCTAATTATAATTTTAGAATAGTGCCGAAGTAATTCTTCCTTAAAATTTAATCTGTTCTGTAATCAGTAAATGTGTTTCCTAAAAAATTATGTCGCATATATCTTTTAAGTACTTCTTTCCACTAACTAATTGGAGGTTAAAATTAATTAAATTAACCACAAAACTTAAACAAAGTAGTTTCATTTGGAAAGTTATATTATATTTAAATATTTGGGAACCACATTTATAGTCATTTAGTGTAAGTTGAAATATAAGGATGAAATTGATTCGGAACAGTTCTACCATTAAGGTTATTATAACTCATCTCGACATTTCTTTGCTCTGTCAATTTGTTGACACTGTGGATTCAAACGAATAGAATTATAACAAAAAATATAACTGAACCACAATTTGATGTTATATTAATACAATATAAGATCAAATCAAATTTACTTGAAAGAAGACAACGTGATTCCAAACCACATATTTCGAATTAGGTTTAATTGAATTAACCATAACTCTCGCCTATAATTGGACAGGCTGACATACTTCATAAGGTGACGTAATCTTAGCAACATAAATGTTATTTTCTCTTATTTGACTAACAATCTTCCTTCGTTGCTACTGAAACATGAAAGATTGCAAAATATCACTCAATACAACACTCACTCCAAAATGTTCGTTTAATTTTGTAAGTACTAATTAATTAAAATTTTATTTATGTGTATATACATCAGGCAAGTTACTTGTTTTCAATTTCATCCCCCACGTCTCTTAGTAGCAAAATATATTTCTGCATTTAAGTATAAAGTTAATGAAAACAATTTCTATTCACATGTTAATTATCTGTCAGATTCACAGATAGTATTCCTTTGATGGAAAATAAATGTCGTCGAGACATCTACAACTGATTTGATTTCAGTGACTCGTAATCGGAACCTTCGGACAGAAGGTTCCTATTATTGTAACTGTTTAAATATGTCACCTTTTTAAATCAAAACATAATTCACGTAGTTGATTCTTTAAGCAAGAATTAGTGAGCTTCAAATTTCAACTATGTACTGAATTTCTCTCTTTCACGTTTGGTTGGACACGTGTTACGCAGGCCTTTCGACTTGAAACCAATGGTTGTGGACACGTGCAATGCAGGCCCTTTTGACTTGAAACCCTGGTATGTTTTTGAAATGACCTTGATGTTGCTATGGTTGTTGATTGGACTTCCTTTTGCTGGAATTCTTCTGGAATCGATGCCAAATCCAAACTTGACTTGCCTGCACTGGTTATTTCAACTGGAACCGTTGCCAATTGAACACTAATTGCTGTTTTCGGTACGACGAAACTTATCGCCACGTATTCATCTGTGTGTTGAACAGGTGTTTTCCGTTCGCCCTTGCTTCTTGCTAATCTTGTACACGTAAATCCGGCTCGAAGGACCAATGTTTTGTATGTGTAATAGTTTCTGCTCGAAGGACCAATGTTTTGTATGTGCTGGACTAGTAAAACTGCCAAGTTTGTGATTTTTCTGTTTATATTCCTCAGAGCATCTGAACGTTGTGTGTTGCTCTCGAGCTGACTTAAAAGTAAGTAACTTAAAGCTAATTCACCCTAACTAACTAAGGGGAGGGGGTTGCGCATTAGACGTTGCCAATGTTGACCAATGCTCTAACAGAACCTCATTAATAAAGAGAGAATATTTAACTATTAATTTCCTGTGGCATAGACAACTACAGTACTTACATTACAAAGGCGTACAGGATTTGTACAGAAAGCGACTGGTACACGGTAATAAATTGGATAATGATAAATTACCCATGTGGTGTGACAATGTCAACGAGGTGAGCAAGCAAGGAAACCCTTTACTGACAGAGAAGGAAGAAGTAAGTAGTTACTGAATATTGTTCATTCAGATATCTGCGGACCAATGTGAGTCAGATTCAGCGGTGGATCAAGATATCTTCTTACATCAATAGATGATTATAATAGGTGGTTCCAGGTTTTTTCCTTAAGTCAAAGAGAGAAGTTTTTGAAAAATTTAAGGAGTACAAAAGAGCTCTCAAAAAACTAACTGGTAATGAAATTAAAAGAGAATTAGCTAAGAAATTGAAGATCAAAGATTGCTAGGTTTTTCTTTAGAATAGAAATTAACCAAAGTAAGAAAGGAGTAACACTTAAACAAAAAAAATATGTTTTAGAGAAATTCAGAATGGTGGATTGCAATCCAATTAAAACACTGTATGACTGCAACTCAAAATTTAACAGAGATTTAAAACCATTCAAAGACCTCACACGATACAGAGAATTAATTGGTACTCTAATGTACTCTAATGTAACCGGCTTTACAATAATTAGCTGTGTCGTTGGATGTGGTACCGCCTTCCTTTCTGCCAATAGAACCTGGATTTGAGCCTCCTTTTCCTTTTCTTATTTCACTGTTCTTGTCTTTTAATAGGAACTTTAATAGGGTCACTAAATAAAAACGAAAATGTCACTACCAACACTTTTCCGCAGTTGCTACCGAAACTTGGTTAAATGACGATCGTTACCTCTGCCATTGATAACTACAGAAAAGTCTCTTATTGTTAGCGACTTTTGTCAATTATTCAAAGTGTGGGTAAGGTAGCAACCAGGGAATATTGTTGATAGTAACAATTTTTGTTTGAGTTGTTCGTCCTTCTTCTGTCTGAATTTAGTTATAAAAGTTACCATAATCGAAAGAGAAGAGTTGTTAATTTGGCTTGTAACCTCGGTTACTAAACCAATAAACTATGTGTAGGGTCCGGAAAAAAGAAAAGCTAAGTGAAGGTGAGATACAGAGAGTGAAAGAGTGCTTACACAGCTTTGTCGTCTAAACTAGGGATGCTATCGGTAAACTCTGATGGTACCCCTACTCCTAACGCTAATCCCAAATCTTTGTCCCAACTAACCACCCCTACTCCTGCAAAGTCTCCCAGCTCCAAAACTCAGAAAACTTCTTGGAACTCGGTCACCCCCAAGGAAGTGATGTCGAAATTGTGTAACTACGACGCACCCCACCATTTATGGTTCAGTGTTGAAATTTATATATATTGAATTGTATTAAAGTATTTTAGACCAAGTACCCTAAGAATTAAAAGAGCCTTCTCATTGAAAATAAACTCCTTGTTATTAAAGTAATTATTTAAAGTTTCTAATTGAATGGAATTATTTGGTAGCACTAATGGCTAGTCGTCTCAGTCTCAGTTTCGGCTCGTATTTTTTGACAACTCACTGACAATCTTGACAACTGATCTTTGTGTAATTTTGTTTTGTTTGGTGTCCGATCCTATAATGCTCTTTGGCGAATTACAGAAAGAGGATATTTCAGTTTGCCAAAATGTGCGAAAAATGGGATCATATAAATATTAATCAAGGAGATGACCCAGCTTACAAATTCCGATAATATGCATTCCTCAGTTAATTTAATGCTGTCTTGTTAACCCAAAGTAGTTTACCTGAAACATTCTTCTCAATTTACAGCGCAATGTAGCTTAGGCTATTATAAAGAATGAAAAATTATAACACAACTTAAAACAAATAATGTTTCATTTCAAATCCAATTGTGACTGATGCGATGACCTGTAGGAGTGTACTGAAACTACACATAAACTGTTAAAATTGTAATTTGAATTGTGCGCCTGTAGACAGTTAAGTTGTAATTTTAACACTAAATTCTTAAATATAAGTTTTTCTCCTGAAATAATAAATTCTTTTAAGAAAAATTAACAGGTTATGGAGCCAGAAAAGCCCAGGGAAGCCCAGAATGGCTTACTTACTGAGAAAAGTGTTGAAGTTAACCTAAAACATCAATACGACAATTGAAAAGTGTTTTCTCGTAACATCTGGAATAAGGGTTCTTAAATTGTCAGCAAACAATCAATTGGCATTAATTGAAAAGTTAACCGGCCGAGATAATTACGTAACGTGGCGATTTGCTCTAAAAACATACCTACAGCAAGAGGAGTTGTGGAACTGCATAGACCCCACCGCATGTGTCATTGTGGACACAAAACGAGACACAAAGGCAAAAACTAAGATAAATTTACTAGTTGTGTAAATAAATTACGTGCACATGCAAGAGAGTAGTACTGCAAAAGAAGTATGGGATACGTTTTCATAAGTATTTGATGACTCTTTGTTGACACGCTGTGATGGGCTGCTGCGTGATCTCTATAATACTTCACTTACTGTATGTCGAAACGTAGAGAAATATGTGAGCAAAATTATGTGTACTGCTCGCAAGCTCAGAAACATTGGTTTCGCAGTTGACGATGAATGGCTAGTTACATTGCTACTCTCCGGTCTACCAGAGTCCTCCTATGATTATTGCTATTGAAAGCTCCGGCATGAAGATAACTTCAATTTCTGTGAAATCAAAACTATCACAAGATGTTAAACAACCTGAAAGTGACTCAACAATATTCTCAGTCAACAATACCAACCACAAGAAACAAAGTAAGTAAGGGTGCTACACTTGTTATAAGTAAGGTCATAAAAGTCCTCAAATGCAAATCCAGGACGAAGGATCATCAATAAAAGAAGAAATGGAAGAAACAAATCAAATTTACTTGAAAGAAGACAACTTTTTTCTAAATTACATATTTCGAATAAGGTTCAATTGGACATTGGATGTTTTGTTTATATTTTAACGTCTGGCATATGTCACAAGGAATCGTAATCTTAGCAACATAAATGTTATTTTCTTTTATTTGATAAACAAAATTCCTTCGTTGCTATTGAAACTTGAAAGTTCGTAAAATGTCACTCAGTCCAACACCCACTCCCAAATGTTCGTTTAGTTTTGTAATTACTAATTAATTAAAATTTTATTTATGTGTATATACATCTAGTTATCCTGTTTTCAATTTCATCCCTCACGTCGTCCGTATCACATATTCAAACTAAATTATGATAGTTGGAACTTCTCTTAGCAGCAATCTATTCTAATGGAAATATAAAGTTAACAAAGTTAACAAAAACAGTTTCTTTTCACATGTTAATTATCTATCAGAATCACAGACAGTTTTTGTATGTCGACGATAGATCTGCAACTAATTTGAGTTCCGTGACTTTCAGGAACAGTAATCGACATCTCCACAATAATGGCATCAAGTTGCCATTATTGTAATTGTTGTAACTCTGGGAATTTTTACAGCTAATTTGAGAGTATTTCGTTCTGCTTAATTGCTGTACTTATAATCGCGATACCGATTATGGAAAGAGGTTATTTTATATGACAAAACATAGCAGAACCTAGGATCCTACAGCATTATTTGTGTAAAAAGCTACTTTAATGTGTGGGCAAACGCATCAAGATATGCTCTTTCTTTTACATTTACCCAAAGTCATTTTAGCTTGAGCCGAACCAACTTTTCTAGAAAAACTACCGCCCAGTCTATTACTCATTTTTAAATTTCAAACACATTATATTAAAATCTTTTATCTAAAGTATAACTTGCGAATATGGTGTTGATTAGTTTTTTTATAAAAACTAATCACTTTACGTTACAATCGTTATGATTACTTACAGTGGAAAAATTACTTGTCAAATCCAGCCCATTTAGTTTAGCAAACAATAAATCATGGCAGATTCTATGAAATGCCTTTTAAATGCCTGTATAAACAACATCAACCTGTAAATGATTATCAAGAGCACCAACTGTCGAGAGGTTATAAATAAGAATGTTGGTCGCAGAAGATTTACATTTGCAAAATTCATGTTGACTCTCATTTATAATATTTTGGAACTATGGCATAATTATTTTGGAAATGATTTTTTTGGACAATCTTGGTAAACAACAAGTAAACTATCTCCATCCTTTAAGGTAGGTATAACAAATGATTTTTTACGTACGTTAGGAAATAAAGTAGATTTTAAAATCATATTAAATTTCATTGTTAGAGGCTTTGTTAATGAGAATCCACAATTCGTTCAATACTGTAGAAGGAATATCATAAGGACCTCTATTACTAGATAAATCAAGACTTCTGAGTTCATTGAAAACATCAATCTGGACAAAATTATAATTACGTTTTGAATATAAACAAAAATATTAGATTTGTGTCTGCATTGAAGGCTAAAAAGTGAAACAAACAGCTAACGAAGTGTAAATACTTATTTCTTTTGTTGTTTTTGTCTTTTCAATGACGAAATTGTAAGAAGTTACCAAATAATTGTTCAAGATCAGTTTTGAAATCAAATGATATTTTGTACATATTAAACTTATAAATTCACATCACATAATTAGGACCTTCCTACTTTCCGCATATTTTGGCAAATTGAAATAACCTCTCTCAGTAATTCGCCAAAGAGCATTATATTATTGGACACCAAACGAATCGAAATTACACAAAGATCAGTTGCCAAGATTGTCAATGAGCTGTCAAAAAATATTAACCGAAACTGAGATCTGAGACGGCTAATCATTAGCGCTGTTTTCTCCCAAACCAATTTAAAAGTATCTTCTCTATGAGAAGTCTCTTCCAATTCTTAGTGTACTTGGTCTAAAATACTTTAATACAATTCCATATACATAAATTTGAACACTGCACCATAACTGGTGCATTGTAGTTAGACAATTTCGACATCACCTCCTTGGGGGTGACCGAGTTCCTGAGTTTTGGAGCTGGAAGACTTTGCAGGAGTGGAGGTGGCTGGTTGGGATAAAGATTTGGGATTAGCGTTAACAACTCTTCTCTTTCGATTATGGTATCTATTATAACTAAATTCAGACAGAGGAAGGACGAACAACTCAAACAAAAATTGTTACTATCAACAATATTCCCTGGTTGCACTTTGAACAATTGACAAAAGTCGCTAACAATAAGAGACCTTTCTGTCGTTACCAATGGCAGCGGTAACAATCGTCATTTATCCAAATTTGAGTGGCAACTACAGAAAAGAGTTTGTTAAGGAATGAAATTGCACATTGATACTTGGAACCCCTCTGTATAGATGCCCTAACGCAAGCGTCATGCTACGCAGGGTTTTTAGTTCTTAGTTTTTAGTCTTTGACGTTTCTAGCCGAGTGCACACTTTGTAATAATATAATAAACGTTTAGTGTTCTTGTAACATCGACTTTTAATCTCATCACACTCATACCTCAGTTTTCAAAAGTGTTTGTAGTGATATTTTTGTTTTTATTTAGTGTCCCTTTTTGTCTGAATTTAGTTAGTTACCAAATTCAGACAAATGAAAAATTTGTTTACTTGTCTGGTAACCTTGGTTACCAATTCAAGAAACAACTGAATTAAATTTTTGTTTTCGTACTATAAACAGTTTAATAACCGAATTAGCGATAATGAAATGGGAAAACAGCAAGTGTGCCTGCAAAAGTCGAGTGGTTCCGAATCCTATTGAAACCGGACGGCACATCGCCAGTTCCGTTCTACAAGAAGTTCCAACTAAGAGACAAAAACCTTAAAAGATGGAAAGGAAAAGGCGGTTCAAATCCAGGTTCTATTGGCAGAAAGAAAGGTCAACCGCCCGGTAAACCCTGAGCACGACTCCGTTCCAAGTTCCGAAAGAGTTAAATATCTAAAGTAAGTAACAACAGCAAAATTCGGCAAAGCGCCACACCGACATCAGCCCCCAAATGGAGTTAGACATAACGTTCGTACTTCTGTTTGAATTTAGTTATAAGAGTTGCCATATTCAGACAAAAGAGAAGAGTTGTTAATTTGGCTGGTAACCTCGGTTACTAAACCAATAAACCATGTGTAGAGTTCACGAAAAAGATAAGCCAAGAGGTACCCGAAAACTAGACGTTAAGATTAAAATCAATCTCGGAACTAGAGGGTGAATTACAACGAATGAAAGTAAGTAATGCAGTAAGCTGTCTGCCTATGGAGGTATTCTCGAAATCCTGACGACGCACCCCTGTGCTCACCGAAAGGACACGGAAGCACTGGAAGTATTTGTTTCCATTAAGGTCAAAACACAAAAGTTAATAGTTAGAACATGCCTGCTTACAAGGCGACGTGGAATGATAATGCAAGGTACTCAGTAAAACGCTTATTGACTATCTTACAACATTGATGGGCTGTATACAACTAACTCTGCTCTTACAACTTAACTCTGTTTCTATAACTACGCTCTTCTATTGTTTTTATTCTCCGTTGTCATCACAACCGTTATACACGATGTCTAGATATTCTAACATAACTTGCCTCGAGTGAATTGGACCAATGATGAGTAAGTATAGTGTTTGCATGAGTACTGAGGTTTACACTTTAAACTATCAATTATCATTGGTTGATTGCGTCTTATGAAATTTTATACAATATGTTCCTATTTTATCTACATGTAAAAAAATTAAGAACTAAGTTTCCTAAGTTGTTCTCTAAAGAGCTTATAAAATTAACTATTCGTTATTCATTTGTAGACATTTGAATTCCGTTCCCATAAACAAATTTCAATTTTGTTCATAAAATCAGGTAGACCAAAAAGTTTTCTTTACTTGTTTACCTCCAAACTTTAATCAGTTCAAACATTTCATACGAACCACATTTCTCTGAAGTTGCTCCTACGCTTCAATTCAAAATTATTAGTTAAATATTCTCGCTTTTATTAATGAGTCCCTGCCTCATTGGAAATGATAATCGGAAGAAATACTTGTGTATAGTAATGCTAGAAATGAAACAGATCGTATCAAACTGTTATTTTTAGGTAATATTTTTGTCTAAATTCATTAATTTACTTACAGGAATTCCCAACTAAACAAAGAATAAGTACTTTCATGTATATGACGCTCCTTAAAACAACACATTAATACCTAATTAATTTGTTTTCAGAATAAATTAAGATTGAAATCTTAAAGTACGATGCAAAAGGCAAATGATGTAAAGATTCTAGTGGCCCAAGAATTGGATTTAAATGTAAGTATAATTTTCATCTGCATTCAAGATTTTTATAACTAATGACATATTTTATGTTAAAACACACACAATTAAATTATTTAATTTAAATGAAAAACAAATAAAATTGGTATATATAATATGATTAATCTTTAATAATTTTATATATCTTTTTTAAGGTATTTTGACGATTCGTTGGGCACGAGGAGTTACGGTCACATGGAAAGGCTGATTACCATCATATAAATGAAGATGAAATGAGCCATGACAAAACCTGACGACATCGGGAAATATTTTCTCTGAGGCTATGAAATATGAAAAAAATACAAAAAGTCCGAAAAAAGTACAAGAAAAAATCACAATAAAGAAGAAAACAGCATTACCAAGAAACCGTCTTCAAAAATTCTACCAAAAAGGTTGAGGTCTAGAATGTTCCCGTTGGAGTTCCACATATCTATCTCTGTATATAGCAGGTACTTTCATTTTATGGAAATGTTTCCATAGTGTGGATCTAGGTTTCAACTCATCTATCATCTGAGAATGAAGCTTGTTTATAGCAATTATAATTTTAGATTAGTGCCGAAGTAATTCTTCCTTAAACTTTAATCTGTACTGTAATCACTAAATGTGTTTCCTAAAAAAATATGTTGCATATAACTTTTAAGTACCTCCACTGAATAGTTGAAGGTTAAAAAAATCGACAATGGGTCGAATCCATTTATTAACAACCAAACTTATATTAAATTAACCACATAACTTAAAGGTAAACAAAGTAGTTTTATTTGAAAAGTTATATTATATATGAATATTTGGGAATAGCATTTATAGTCATTTATTGTAGGTTGAAATATAAGGAAGAATTTCATTCGAAACAGTTCTACCATTTAGTATAACTCATCTCATCTCGATATTTCTTTGCTCTGTCAATTTGTTGACACTGTGGATTCAAACGAATAGAATTATACCAAAAAATATAACTGAACCACAACTTGATGTGATATTAATACAATGCAAGATCAATTCAAATTTACTTGAAATACGACAACGTGTTTCTAAACTACATATTTCGAATTAGGATTAATTGAATTAACCATAACTCTTGCCTATAATTGGACAGGGTGACATGCTATAAGGTGACGTAATCTTAGCAACATAATTGTTATTTTCTTTTATTTGACAAACAAACTTCCTTCGTTTCTATTGAAACATGAAAGTCTGCAAAACGTTACTCAATCCAATATTCACTCCCAAAT
This sequence comes from Aethina tumida, assembly GCF_024364675.1. Lineage (NCBI taxonomy): Eukaryota > Metazoa > Arthropoda > Insecta > Coleoptera > Nitidulidae > Aethina > Aethina tumida. The sequence goes on along the minus strand of NC_065435.1, from coordinate 25,829,312 downwards.
GTCCGTTTATTTTTGTAATTACTAATTAATTAAAATTTTATTTATGTATACATCAGGCTAGTTATCTTCCTTTCAATTTCATCCCTCACCTCTCTTAGCAACAAAATATATATCGGCATTTAAGTATAAAGTTAACAATGTTAACAAAAACAATTTCTATTCACATGTTAATTATCTGCTGAATCACAGACAGTATTTCTTTGATTCAAAATAAATATCAACGAGAGATCTGCAACTGATTTGATTTCAGTGACTCGTAATCGAAACCTTCAGACAGTAGGTTGCTATTATTGTAAATGTTTAAATATTTCACCTATTTAAATCAAAAGATAATTCACGTAGTTGATTCTTTAAGCAAGAATTAGTGAGCGGCAAATTTCAACTAGGTACTGAATTTTTTCTATCACGTTTGGTTGGATTATTACCCTCAAACAACACTAAGATATCAATCTTTCCAAATTTGCTAATTTTATGTCAAAATTTAATTAGATTCCTCATCTCTAGATGACAACTTCAAATAATGTCAACACATTTTATTAACAAAATCATGAAAAAGTGATTTCTACTTTACAATTTTCTGATTTGCAATCTTTGTTCAGATGAAATTTATAATTAATAGCTCTATCATATGTAATTTTGCTGAAATTTTCATCTACGTTTGTGCATATATATTTTAAGTGTCTCCACGTTTTCTTGAGACCTGACAAATTGGACAACTTGGCCTTAGTTGCTGATTTATAATCGCGATTATAGGAACCTGGGATCCTATTAAGTAGTACTTTTCTAAAAAATCTTTATAAACTTTCAAGAGGTGAAACACAATTTACTTTATCTTGAATGTCTATAGGAGCATAAACTTTTTTTTCATTTATGATATTATTATCATTATTACAGATATTTTAGAAGAATACTGCTTAATAGGATACAAGGCTCCGCGATGTGTGGTAGTATAAAATGATCTTCTATGATCAGTATCGCGATTAAATGATCAGCGAATAAGCAGAACAAAAATATTCCAACTTTAGTTCTCGATGTTGTCAGTGTGTTGTCAAATCACGCATACTCTCAAGAAAATATGGAGACACCAAAAATATATATGCACCAAAGTACATGAAAATTTTAGCAGAACTGAAAGCCATTAATTATAAGTTTCAACCGAACTAAGATTGCAAATCAATATTTACGCAGAAAATTGTAAAATAGTAATCACTATTTTATGATTTGGTTTATGAATTGTGTTGATATTATTTGAATTTGTCATCCAGACATGAGGAATCTAAATAATGTGCGATATAAAAGTATCAAATATGGAAAGATTAGTATATCATTTGAGGGTGATAACCAATGGTGAAAAAGAAAGTGCATAGTTGAAATCTGTCGCTCAGTTGTTCAAGCTGAGAGAATCACCTACGTGAATTTACTGTTGACTTAAAAAGGTGAAATATTTAAACAGTTACAAAAATAGCAACTTCCTGTCTGAATATTTATATTACGTGCCCTGAGAGTCACTGAAATCAAATCAGTTGCAGATCTCTCGTCGACATTTATTTCAAGCTTCAATAGCAACCAATTGTTTGTAAAAAAATAAAATAACATTTATGTTGCTAAGATTACGTTTCCTTATGACATATGTCAGAAGTATGTAATTTAGCAAAATAGTTGTCTTCTCCCAAGCAAAACTTGATTTGATTCTTATATTGTATTAATATTTCACCAAATTGTGGTTCAGTTATATCTTTTCTTATAATTCTATTCGTTTTAATCCACAGTGTCAGCAAACTGACAGAGCAAAGGAATATCGTGATGATTTTTTGATTTGATATAATATTGTTGATGGTAGAAATGTTTCGAATCATTCTCATCCTTATATTTCAACCTACACTGGAAGACTATAAATGAGATTCACAAATAATTAAATATAACTTAACTTTACAAATAAAATTGCTTAGATTAACTTAACAGCGGCGTTTACTAGACAAGGAATCGCACTTTCGGTCAGAAAAGGACGCAAAACAAAACATAGCCCGTAGTGTGGTGCCGCCACGAAATCAAACAAACATTCGGTTTTAAAACGTTCGTGTGCACAATTTTTTGCATGGAACAGGACCGCACTCGAGATCTCATATTTATAACGAATTTATTGGTTGTAAATGGATTATGAAATTTATAATAGTAATGAATTCTTAATATATTTTTATTAATTAAAATTATATAAAATTAATATAAGATACTATAATATATATGAAAAATATAATAATGTATACAGTTACTAATGGGGTTTGTGTCGTATAGTTAGTTCTAAACCAATCACATTTTATCAAATAAACAAATATAATAAATACGATATACAAATACGGATGTCGATTTACAATCTATTATTAATTTAAAAAAATGATCTCAAAGTTAACCTTTAATCGATTCTTATTGTTTCGATTTTGATTGTGTAGGATAGTGACCTTATCTCTAAATTTGCATTTAGTACATACTCTTGGCGCCACGAAAATTACTTTCGCACCCTTAGAGTGAGGAGTGATACAAACCAGTGCATGTGACCTGCGTGTATTTTTGTGTCGAAATTTAAGTGAAATGTGATAACATCAACAAAACGGATGGAATTTTTCTGTTCGGGTAGTACTTGAGTTAAGTGGTCAATGAGAGGGGTGCGATTCAGTATACATTTAAAACGAGCCAGAAATTTTAGTTCAGTTTTGGTGGTTGAAGAAACAGTCACAGTTTCAAACAAAGAAACAAATTAGTCTTATTTTAGTCGTGAGCCAAAGTGTAATTTATTGTAAACTCTTAAAGGTAAGTTTTTTATTCAATTTTTGATTTATATTGCTGTATTATTGTTTAGTATATATATATTTGTTAATTCATGTCATCAATTAATTGATTTTTACTTGTATATGTCACAATTTTGATATTATTTCATATTTTTGTGTCCTTGGTTTTCCATTGGTTGCATCTATATTCCATATTCATTGTTTGTTGTTGGTTTTTCTCCCAGTGAAATTATGAATAAAGAATGATTTATTTGAAGAATGTATTATGTTTATTTCAAATCGAATTTAGTGAATTTAATATAAATATCATAGTTTTAAATTTTTATTACATATTTAGTATATAGTCGGCTGCAGAATGGCATTACCACCCCAAGGTCGAGTTTATGTAATTAAATTAACTTTATAAAATTGGAATATCAAGTGACACATAATTATGAAATTTAAAATCAAAGAAGCATGAACCATTGTATATTATAATGTATTTATATATAATAGTATACAATAATAAAATAAAAGCAATATTAATTCTAGAAAATGCCGAAAACGCGTAGATTTGCTTCTTGGACTAAGAGACGTGGAAAAAAATCAAAAGTTCAAGTAAATGTACAAAGAAAAAGGGAAGTAGAGAAAATAGGATCATATATTGTGGATAAACTTTTAGAACGAGTTGAGAATTATAAAGAATCTACCCAATGTTTCCGATATATTTTAAATGAGATACTAGATAATATTTTCAATTCACGTCCAAACGAAGAAGCTCTTAGTCCATGTGGTACAACAACCCCGTTACGTTCTGTTAGAACTAAGTCTAATTTAACCCCATGCAAAAGTGAAAGAAAAACGTTTTCAGAAATAAATGAAGAAAATGAACGGTACGTTTTTATTCAAATTGGCAAAATTCATCTTTTTTGGAAACCATATCTGACGGCGACGACTTAATTAGTATTATTTTAGAATTGAAAATTTTCCTTTGGATATAGAAGTTGTTCCTGAAATCAATTCATTGACAGGTTATCGAATTGTAGATATCAGATACTTCCTAAATATAACAACTAAAATTCAAGTACAACACAACAAGAGGTGCACTGGTGGACAATTAGTTTATCTAAAAGAAGTGCGATGTGGGTTAAGAAGCACATTTATTTTAAAATGCAACATTTGTGACAAAGAAGTATCAGTTTCAACAGAAAATCCGAAAACAAGGTCCAAAATTAATAGAGCAGCTGTATGGGGAACATTTTCAGTAGGAAGCACCTACGCACATTTAATGGAATTATTGAAAGTAATGGATATTCCATGTTTATCTAAAAATTTGTATTATAAAATTCAAAATGAATTGGATCAGGTGTGTTATAGTACCATTACTGAAATTTTTATTGTTTTTATACATGAAATATTATAGGTATGGAAAGAATCATTATGGCTTGCTTTGGAAGAAGCTGGAAAATTAGAACGTGAAGCTGCAATTAAGGAAGGACATGTAGATTCACATGGCATTCCATATATAACTGTTTATTTAGATGGAGGATGGTCTAAACGAAGCTATGGACATACGTATATTGCAAATTCTGGAGCTGTAAGTTTATAATATATTCGGATATGTAACAAATAACATTTTATGTTATAATTTGTAGGCTGTTATAATAGGGAAAACAACAGGAAAAGTATTATTCGTAGGTGTAAGGAATAAATACTGTTGTATTTGCGCTAGAGCCGAAAACAATAATGAAGCTGCTAAAACACATATTTGTTTTAAAAATTGGTCCGGTTCATCATCTTCAATGGAACAGGATATAATAGTAGAGGGATTTAATAACAGCATAGAAATGCATGGGTTGAAATACTTAAAATTTATTGCAGATGGTGATTCCTCAGTTTTTAAAAATATTAAAGAAAAGGTACCATATGGACACGAGGTAAACTTGTAATATAAAATAATAGTTAGATAAGTTTTACAAATATTTACACAATACTTTTTAGGTTGTTAAAATTGAATGCATGAACCATGTATTAAAAAATTTCAGTAAAAACCTTTACAAAATTAAAAAAGATACTCAAGGGGTCCCTGTTGATGCCAGAAAGATGTTAAAAAGCGATACTATTAATGAACTAAATAAATCAGTTCAATCTGCAATTTACGCAAATACGCAGGATCCAGAAAATCTAAGAGCCGATATTAGAAATTCAATATATCACGTTTATGGTAATCACAGTGCTTGCAAACAGTATTTGTGCACCAATACTGGAGACGTTTCTAATGATCGAACAACTCAACTTATATCTTCTGGCCTGCATCACCATCTTTTTGGTGCTATTGAGCAATTATTAATGAAGGCTGATTTACTTCTTGATAAAGAAACCAACAATAAAGCAGAAATTTTTATGAATATAATGGCTCGTTTCAATATGGGAAAAAGATTGAACTTGATTCAAAGAAATTCATTTCAAATACGAGCTCATTTTAGCGTCCTCTCTTACAATTATGGTTCAGATTGGCATACAAAACCTTGGAAATCATATTTTAATGAAAGTCCAGGTAAAAATCTAAAAAAATTTATAAGTGCTCAGGGTAATGAAAAAGAGCGGAAGCGCAAAAATCCTTATGATAGGGAATCTGTAAAAAAAAGGATCAAATTTTCAGGAGATTCTAACTATGGTCCTAACATAGCGGAAACATATGTTTCAGATAGTGATATCAACTCAGCAGTACAAAATTTGTGCGAACGTTTGAAGGTGATGTATGCTTTATGTATATATACATATATACTCCTACTTCTAACCCTAACACCAAGCCTTCCTCCCGACCAGCCACCCCACACCTCCAAAACGCAGAAGTCTTCCACAAAGTGGGATACGCCTATGGAGGTGTTCTCGAAATCCTGACGACGCACCCCTGTGCTCACCGAAAGGACGCGGAAGCACTGGAAGTATTTGTTTCCATTAAGGTCAAAATACAAAAGTTAATAGTTAGAACATGCCTGCTTACAAGGCGACGTGGAATGATAATGCAAGGTACTCAGTAAAACACTTATTGACTATCTTACAACATTGGTGGGCTGTATACAACTAACTCTGCTCTTACAACTTAACTCTGTTTCTATAACTACGCTCTTCTGTTGTTTTTATTCTCCGTTGTCATCACAACCGTTATACACGATGTCTAGATATTCTAACATAACTTGCCTCGAGTGAATTGGACCAATGATGAGTAAGTATAGTGTTTGCATGAGTACTGAGGTTTACACTTTAAACTATCAATTATCATAGGTTGATTGTGTCTTATGAAATTTTATACAATATGTTCCTACTTTATCCACATGTAAAAAAAATTAAAAACTAAGTTTCCTAAATTGTTCTCTAAAGAGCTTATAAAATTAACTATTCGTTATTCATTTGTAGACATTTGAATTCCATTCCCATAAACAAATTTCAATGTTTTATTTATTAATTCGTTATTCATTTGTAGATATTTGAATTTCGTTGTCATAAACTAATTTCAATTTTGTTCATTAAATCAGGTAGACCAAAAAGTTTTCTTTACTTGTTTACCAACAAACTTTAATCAGTTCAAACTTTTATTTCATACGAACCACATCTCTCTGAAGTTGCTTCTACGCTTCAATTCAAAATTATTAGTTAAATATTCTCGCTTTTATTAATAAGTCCCTGCCTCATTGGAAATGATAATCGGAAGAAATACTTGTGTATAGTAATACTCGAAATGAAACAGATCGTATCAAACTGTTATTTTTAGGGAATATTTTTGTCTAAATTCATTAATTTACTTACAGGAATCCCAACTAAACAAAGAATAAGTACTTTAATTAATTTGTTTTCAGAATAAATTAAGATTGAAATCTTAAAGTACGATGCAAAAGGCAAATGGTGTAAAGATTCTAGTGGCCCAAGAATTGGATTTAAATGTAAGTATAATTTTCATCTGTATTCAAGATTTTTATAATTAATGACATATTTTATGTTAAAACACACAATTAAATTATTTAAATTAAATGAAAAACAAATAAAATTGGTATATATAATAAAATTAATCTTTAATATTAATTTTATATATCTTTTTTAAAGTATTTCGACGATTCGTTGGGCACGAGGAGTTACGTTCACATGGAAAGGCTGATTACCATCATATAAATGAAGATGAAATGAGCCACGACAAAACCTGACGACATCGGCAAATATTTTCTCTGAGGCTATGAAATATGAATAAAAATCCAAGAAATCCGAAAAAAGTACAAGAAAAAATCACAATAAAGAAGAAAACATCATTACCAAGAAACCGTATTCAAAAGTTCTACCAAAAAGGCTGAGGACTGGAATGTTTCCATTGGAGTTCCACATATCTATCTCTGTATATAGCAAGTACTTTCAATTTATGGAAATGTTTCCATAGTGTGGATCTAGGTTTCAACTCATCTATCATCTGAGAATGAAGCTTGTTTATAGCAATTATAATTTTAGATTAGTGCCGAAGTAATTTTTCCTTAAATTTTAATCTGTACTGTAATCACTAAATGTGTTTCCTAAAAAAATATGTTGCATATAACTTTTAAGTACCTCCACTGAATAGTTGAAGGTTAAAAAAATCGACAATAGGTCGAAACCATTTATTAACCACCAAACTTATATTAAATTAACCACATAACTTAAAGGTACACAAAGTAGTTTTATTTGGAAAATTATATTATATATAAATATTTGGGAATCACATTTATAGTCATTTAGTGTGGGTTGAAATATAAGGATGAATTTGATTCGGAACAGTTCTACCATTTAGTATAACTCATCTCATCTCGATATTTCTTAGCTCTGTCAATTTGTTGACACTGTGGATTCAAACGAATAGAATTATACCAAAAAATATAACTGAACCACAACTTGATGTAATATTAATACAATGCAAGATCAAATAAAATTTACTTGAAAGACGACATCCCTCACCTCTCTTAGCAACAAAATATATATCGGCATTTAAGTATAAAGTTAACAATGTAAACAAAAACAATTTCTATTCACATGTTAATTATCTGCAGAATCACAGACAGTATTTCTTTGATTCAAAATAAATGTCGACGAGAGATCTGCAACTGATTTGATTTCAGTGACTCGTAATCGAAACCTTCAGACAGTAGGTTGCTATTGTTGTAAATGTTTAAATATTTCACCTTCTTAAATCAAAAGATAATTCACGTAGTTGATTCTTTAAGCAAGAATTATTGAGCGGCAAATTTCAACTAAGTACTGAATTTTCTCTGTCACGTTTGGTTGGATTATTACCCTCAAATAACACAAAGATACCAATCTTTCCAAATTTGCTAATTTTATGTCAAAATTTAATTAGATTCCTCATCTCTAGATGACAACTTCAAATTTGACTCTTTTAAGAAATTATGTGTTATGAATTACATCTGAAATAAATTGATGGCGTGTATGTAGTTGTTGAGTTTTCGAATGATGAGATACCTAGTGTTCTCAAGTTTCACAGCATCTCTTGAATGTTGAAATTGTTAATATTTCAAATTAAGTTGTAGGAACAATTGTAAATAACAGTTGCTAATTTACAATAAGTGTTGTATTGTTTTTTAAATTTGGATTCCCTTAGATACATAATTTATTGCTGTTAATCAAGGCGGAATATTGTGACAATTACATTAATAACGAAATATATCTATTTTAGAGCTCTGATTTCAAATAGTGTTAATTCGTCATGAAATTCTCGAAAATCAAGTCACATGAAAAATTCCCGTGGGCTTTAATTTTGCTGAATCAAAATATTACCAATCATATTAAAATTCATTTAAGTAAAGTTAGGCATATGATATATTATCAAAACACCAAGATGTCTTAGAAACTATAAAAAAGAATTCCGATTTGTATATATATCAAAAGTTAATCAAAGTTATACAATATTACATAGTACAGAGAGTATTTAGTGTACAATATCGTGTTATTTATACCGCCCCTTTGGTTGACTGAATCAGTGTACTACAACGCCGTATAATCAAATTGAGTCATCCCTAATTAAAAAACGCTCCATTATTTTCCTTCTTTCAAAAAAACCTTTGGTCACTGTGTTTTTCAATCTCTTCTACAATTTGATTTATTCAATCAATTTTTGAAGATAATATTTGCAATACCCTCAAAAATTATATCTTTTTACAGATGGCAAATTTAAATAAAGCATCCTAAGAACTCCATGTACATCCCATCGCATATGGAGAGTTACTACCACGATTTTAACATATTTTTAAAGCAAGTATGGAGCATATAGGTAAAGCAAGTAAATTGTGTCTCACTACTTGAATGTCTATAGGAGCATAAACTTTCTTTTCAATTATGATATTATTATTATTATTATTATAGATATTTTAGAAGAATACTGCTTAATAGGATACAAGGGTCCGCGATGTTTGGTAGTATAAAATACCTTCATTCTATGATCAGTATCGCGAATAAGCAGAACGAAAATACTCCATCTTTAGTTCTCGATGTTGTCAGTGTGTTGCCAAAACACGCATACTGTCAAGAAAATATGGAGACACCAAAAATATATATGCACCAAAGTAGATGAAAATTTTAGCAGAACTGCAAATGATAAAGCCATTAATTATAAGTTTCAACCGAACAAAGATTGCAAATCAATATTTACGCAGAAAATTGTAAAATAGAAATTACTATTTTATGATTTGGTTTATAAGTTGTGTTGATATTATTTGAATTTGTCATCCAGACATGAGGAATCTAAATAATTTGCGATATAAAATTATCAAATATGGAAAGATTAGTATATCATTTGAGGGTGATAACCAATGTTGAAAAAGAAAATTTCAGTGTTGAAATCTGTCGCTCAGTTATTCAAGCTGAGAGAATCACCTACGTGAATTTACTGTTGATTTAAAAAGGTGAAATATTTAAACAGTGACAAAAATAGCAACTTACTGTCTGAAGGTTTAGATTACGTGCCCTGAAAGTCACTGAAATCAAATCAGTTGCAGATCTCTCGTCGACATTTATTTCAAGTTTCAATAGCAACCAATTGTTTGTCAAAAAATAAAATAACATTTATGTTGCTAAGATTACGTTTCCTTATGACATATGTCAGAAGTATGTAATTTAGCAAAAAAGTTGTCTTCTCCCAAGCAAAACTTGATTTGATTCTTATATTGTATTTCACCAAATTGTGGTTCAGTTATATCTTTTCTTATAATTCTATTCGTTTTAATCCACAGTGTCAGCAAATTGACAGAGCAAAGGAATATCGTGATGATTTTTCGATTTGTTATAATATTGTTGATGGTAGAACTGTTTCGAATCAATCTCATCCTTATATTTCAACCTACACTGGAAGACTATAAATGAGATTCACAAATAATTAAATATAACTTAACTTTACAAATAAAATTACTTAGTTTAACTTAAGTTGAAAATTTAGTTTGGTGTTATAAAATGGTTTCGACACATTGTCGATTTTTTCAACCACCAATTTTTCAGTAGAAAGATTTACAGCCAGCTATATATAACATAATTATTTATAAAATATACAACATAATTATTTAGGAAACGCATTTACCGTCATAGAGTACAGATTACAATAGGAAAAATTTCTTCGCCACAATTATAAAATTATAATTATTATAAACATGCTTAATTCTTAAAATGAAAGTACCTGCTTTATACACAGACAGATATGTGGAAATCCAACGGGAACATTCCAGTCCTCAGCCTTTTTGGTAGAACTTTTGGTAATGCTGTTTTCTTCTTTATTGGGATTTTTGCTTGTACTTTTTTTGATTTCTTGGATTTTTTTTTCATATTTCCCGATATGTGGCTTTGTCATAGCACATTTCATCTTCATTTATATGATAGTAATCAGTCTGTCAATGTGTCAATTCCTGATGTCCAACGAATCGTCGAAATGGCTTATTTGTTTTTTATTTAAATTAAATAATTTAATTGTGTGTGTTTTAGCATAAGATATATCATTAATTATAAAAATCTTGAATACAGATGAAAATTATACGTACATTTAGATCCAATTCTTGGGCCACTAGAATCTTTCCAGCATTTGCCTTTTACATCGTACTTTCAGATTTCAATCTTAATTTATTGAATTTATTCTGAAAACAAATTATGTATAAGAGAGGTAGGTTTCGATATGAACTGATTAAAGTTTTGTGGTAACCAAATAAAGAAATCTCTTTGGGCTACTTGATTTTATGAAAATTATTTAATTTTGCTTATGACAACGAAATTCAAATATCTGCAAATGAATAATGAATTGTTAATATCATAAGCTCTTTATAGAACAACTTAAGAAACATAGTTCTTAATTATTTTTACAGGTAGATCAAGTTGGAACATATTGTATAAAAGTTCATAAGATTTGTGCTCTCAATCATTAACATCCATATTGCTTAAAAGTAAATCCCAATCAACTAATGACAAGTGATAGTTTAATGAGTAAACCTCAGAACTCATGAAAACACTAAACTCATCATTAGTCCAATTCACTCGGGGCAGGTTTCAATCTCCAGTTACTAAAAATATATCCACTGATGCACAATGATTGGAATAAAAATCAGAACCAGATGCTGGTAAACTGTTCCAATTATTCACTTTTGGCTTTTGACCATAATGGATATAAAGACTTCCAGTACTTTCATGTCTTTTCGGTGAGCACAGGGGTGCGTCATCATCAGACGATTTCGACATCACTTTTATAGGCGTGACCCACTTCGTGGAAAACTTTTGCGTTTCGGAGGTGTGGGGTGGCTAGTTGGGAGAAAGGATTGGTGTTAGAAGTAGGAGTATTTCCAGGATTTACCGAAGGTGTCTGTAGTTTAGCAGACAGCTTACTGCATTACTTACTTTCATTCGTTGTAGTTCACCCTCTAGTTCCGATATTTTAATCTTAAGGCCTCTTGAAGCGCCGGCAGACTTTTGGGTTTTATTGAGATTTTCACTTGGCTTGTCTTTTCTCCTCAAACTACATATAGTTTATTTATCTGAGTTTGAATCCGAATATAAACGCACACTGGTAAAATGTAATATTTTTCAAGGAAAAGAATAATATATATTAGGGCAAATTTTAATATTGATAAGATTTAGATGACTGAGATAATGTTAGAAATTGTTCAGTGTTCAAATTTATGTATTTTGAATTGAATTAAAGCAAAAAGGTCAATACACTAACATTTAGAAAAAAGTTTTCATAGAAAAGAAACACTTAAATTAGTTTGGCAATATTGTGAAGACTGATATGGAATACGGTTCGTATTCTTTGACAACTCCGTGACAATCTTGACAACTGATCTTTGTGTAATTTTATTTTGTTCGGTATCCGATCCTATAATGCTCTTTGGCGATTTACGGAAAGAGGTTATTTCAATCTGCCAAAATGTGGAGAATGTGTATCGTATAAATATTACTCCAGGAGCTGACCCAGCGTACTAAATTTGATAATATGCTTTCCTTAGTTAACTTAATGCTGTCTTGTTAACCCTAATTAGTTTACTTGAAGGATTCTTTTAAAAAAAATATAATTTATAGCGCAATGTAGCTTACACTACTATAAAGAATGAACAATTTTGACACAACTTAAAACAAATAATGTTTCATCTCCTCTTGGGATGCCAATTGTAACTGATGCGATGACCAGGTAGGAGTGCACTGAAACTACACATAAACTGTTAAAATTTTAATTTGAATTGTGCGCCTGTGGACAGTTAAGTGGTAATTTTAACACTAAATTCTTAAATATAAATTTTTCTTGAGAAATAATAAATTCTTTTAAGCCCAGAAAGACTTATTTACTGAGAAATGTAATAAAGTTAACCTAAAACGTCAATACGACAATTGAGGTGATTTCTCGTAACATTTGGAATAAGGGTTCTTAAATTGTCAGCAAACAATCAATTGGCATTAATTGAAAAGTTAACCGGCCGAGATAATTACGTAACCTGGTTATTTGCCATAGAAACACAGGCAAAAACTAAGATAAATTTACTAGTTGACTCAATAAATTACGTGCACATACAAGAGAGTAGTACTGCAAAATAAGTATGGGATAAATCTTGGTTGACACGCTGTGATGGGCTGCTGCATGATCTCTGTAATACTTCACATACTGCATGTTAAAACGTAGAGAAATATGTGAGCAAAATTATGTGTACTGCTCACAAGCTCAGAAACATCGGTTTCGCAGTTGACGATGAATGGCTATTTACAGTGCTACTCTCCGGTCTACCAGAATCCTATCAACCAATGATTATTGCCATTGAAAGCTCCGGCATGAAGATACCTTCTGTTTCTGTGAAATCAAAACTATCACAAGATGTTAAACAACCTGAAAGTGACTCAACAGTATTGTCAGTCATCAAGAAAATTAAAAACAACCACAGAAACAAAGTAAGGGTCCAAGGTGCTACACTTGTAACAAGTAAGGTCATAAAAGTCCTCAAATGCAAATCCAGAACCAAGAATGTTCAACAAAAATCAAGTAGTTCATCATATGCTGCTGCGTTTGAGGCAACATCCAGCCAAAATGACCCATGGCAAGTGGCTTCCGGTGCATCGTCACACATGACAAGACGTAAGAACATGCTTGAAAATATGACGGCTCCTGTCATACATAAAATCAGAGTCGCAAACAACAAAGTATAATCTGTGCAATGCTCAGAACAAGTGAGGTTGGACCATTATGACGATGAAGGTCAAAACAAAAAGGTGCTTTTTACAAAAGTATTATGTGTTCCTAAATTGGCAACAAATCTATTGTCTCTAAGTCAGATTATTTGCGATGATAGCCAAATAAAATTTGACGGAACGAGCTGTGTTATTATGAAGAGCAGAAGTGAGGTAGTATCTTCCTACTGTAGCTTTATGTTAGGGTCGACTGGAACAGTATTAGGATCAGCATTAGTCATTTCAATTCTGTTTAAAATTTGTTCCATATAAATACTAAAACTCTTTTCGGTGTAGAGTCGAATTTGGCATGCCAGCAGCAAGGGAATTGTTTTAACCCATATGGTGACTTGTTCAATTTACATACCATGTTTTCGTCACGATCCAACCCTTCTTGTTAAGTCATAAATAGGTGTCTTCAAGTTCTCCATATAAAAATGCTGTCTTTACGTCTAGTTACTTGATTTTGTGATTATTTTGTACAGCCACAGATAGTAACGATCGTATTGAACTGATTGTTTGTGCAAAAGTTTCCTGGTAATCAACACTTGCAATTTGTCCATATCATTTCACACACAGATGTGATTTGTAACGTGGTCATTAAATAAATGAATCACTGTCATTAAAGTTATTATAAAAAATCGAAAAATCATCTCGATATTTCTTTTCTCTGTCAATTTGATGACACTGTCAATTAAAACAAATAGAAATATAATAAAAATATAACCACAATTTGATGTAATTTTAATACAATGAAAGAAACAAATCAAAATTACTTGAAAGATGACAACTTTTTTCTAAATTACATATTTCGAATATGGGTTAATTGGTCATTGGACGTTTTGTTTATATTGTAACGTGTGGCATATGTCACAAGGAAACGTAATCTTAGCAACATAAATGTTATTTTCTTTTATTTGATAAACAAAATTCCTTCGTTGCTACTGAAACTTGAAAGTTCGTGATTTCCGTGATTTTTCAGCACTCGTAATCGAAATCCTCAAACAAAAAGTTGCCATTATTGTAATTGTTTAATTATTTCACTTTTTTAAATCAACAGTAAATTAACGTGGTTGATTCTTTCAGCTTGAATTAGTGAGCGACAATTTTCAACTATGCACTGAATTTTTCTCTTTCACTTTTGGTTGGGTTATCACTCTCCCACAACACTAAGATACCAATGTTTCCATATTTGCTAATTTTATGACGAAAACTATTTAGATTCCTCATGTCTGGATGACAAGTTCAAATAATGTCAACACAACTTTTAAACCAAATCATGAAATATTGATTTCTATTCTACAATTTTCTGCGTAAAGATTTGCAATCTTTTTACAGTAGAAATTTATAAGTAATAGCATTCTTTTGTTGATTTATTACATATATATTTTTAGTGTCTCCACGTTTTCTTGAGAGTTGCTATCGAGTACGCACGTTTTGACAACTTTCTGACAACTTAGTCAACTAATGTTGAAGTATTTCCGTTCTGGTTAATTGCTGATCTTATAATCGCGATACCGATTATAAAAAGAGGCTATTTTATACGACAAAGCATCGCAGAACCTGGAATCCTATTAACCATTATATTTCTAAAAATCTACTTTATAGTGCAACAAGGGCAACATAATTAAAAGGAACGCTTACGAAATTATAGACATTCAAGAAGTGAGACACGATTACTTGTTTTACTTATATGTTCCATACTTGCTTTAAAAATATATTAAAATCGTGGTAGTAACTCTCCATATGCGTTGAGTTGTAAATGGAGTTCTTAGGATGCTTTATTTAAATTTGCAATTTGTAATAAGAAATAATTTTTGAGGGTATTAGAGAGTTTGATGAATAACCCGAAAAGTTTTGACAATGACAGAATATGGAAGGGCGTGACAACTAAGTTGACTTATTAATTACTAGTCAATAATAGTTGATGTTAACAGAGAAATGGAAAGATTAACTATTTCTACTCATTATTTCTTCTTCAACAATAACGCATACTTTAAGCTGGAATTTATATGCTAAATTACTGTCCATCCCATCTAAAAATTGTTCTGCAATCAGTGCACCAGAATATTCACCAGTTTTTCTTTTACATTTACGCAAATTTATTTTAGTTTGAGCCAAACCAACTTTTCTAGATAAACTACCGCCTAATCTGTTACAAATTTCTAAATTTCAAACATATTACATTAAAATCTTTTATCTAAAGTGTAACTTTCGAAAATAATGTTGATTTATTTTTTTTAAAAAACTAATCACTTTACATTACAATCGTTATGATTATCTACAGTGGAAAACTTACTTGACAACTCCAGCCCAGTTAGTTCAGCAAACAATAAATCATGGCAGATTCTATCAGATGCCTTTTAAAAGTCTGTATAAACAACATCAACCTGTAAATGATTTTCAAGAGCAACAACTGTCGAATTGTTATAAATAAGAAGGTTGGTCGCAGAAGATTTACATTTGCAAAATCCATGTTGACTCTAATTTATAATATTTTGGAACTATTTTGAAAATGAATTTTTTTGGACAATTATGGAATACAGAACATTTTTCATACAGGCCTAAATTTGTTACAAGTAAACTATCTCCATTCTTTAAGGTAAGTGTAATAAATGATTTTTTCTGTACATTAGGAAATAAAGCACATTTTAAAAACAAGTTAAATTCCATTTTTAGAGGCTTTATTAATGATAATCCACAATTCATTCAATGCTGTAGAAGGAATATCATAAGGACCTCTATTACTAGATAAATCTGACTTCTGAGGTCATTAAAAACATCAATCTGGAAAAAATTATTATTTTTTGAACATAAACCAAAATATTTTCATGACAAAACGATATTGCTTAAATTTGTGTTTGCATTGAAAGCTAAAAAACGAAACAAAGAGCTCACGTGTAAAGACTAAATACTTATTTCTTTTGTAGTTTTCGTCTTTTCAACGACGAAATTGTAAGTTTCCAAATAATTGTTCAAGTTCAGTTTTGAAATCAAGTTACATTTTGTACATATTCAGGTTCCAACAGCAATGAAGGCGATATGTTTATTAATCAAAAGTAAAACATACTTCTGTTGTCTGAAGAATATGCAATGCTTTAATACAATTCAATATACATAAATTTGGACACTAAGGAAATCGGGTTCCTCTGGAAACGTCGGCAGACATTTGGTTTTTATTGAGATTTTCACTTAGCTTGTCTCTGTTCCGGACACTACACATAGTTCACACACATAGTTTATTGATTTAGTAACCGAAGTTACCAGCCAAATTAACAACTCTCCTCTTTCGAATATGGTAACTGAATTGGTCTGAATTTAGTTAGTTACTAAATTCAGACAAATAAAAAAATTTGTTTACCTGGTTGGTAACCTTGGTTACCAATCCAAGAAACAACTGAATTAAGTTTAGGTTTTCGTACTATAAACAGTTTAATAACTGAATTAGCGGTCATGAAATGAGTAAACAGCAAGCGTGCCTGCAAGAAATTTGAGTGCTTCAGAGTCCTATTGGGGCCACACGGCACATCGCCAGTTTCATTTCAGAAGAAGTTCCTATTAAGAGACAAAAACCGTGAAATAAGAAAATGAAAAGGCGGCTCAAATCCAGGTTCGATTGTCAGAAAGACACAGCTAATTATTGTAAAGCCCCAGTTTTGATCGGCTGGATTAGAGTACATTAGAGTACCTATTAATTCTCTGTATCGTGTGGAGTTTTTGTACATTTTTAAATCTCTGTTAACTTTCTAAAATATATTTTTTTTTGTTTAAGTGTTACTCTTTTCTTACTTTGGTTAATTTCTATTCCAAAAAAAACCTAGCATTCTTTGATCTTCAATTTCTCAGCTAATTCTCTCTTACTTTCATTGCCAGTTCGTTTTTCAGCAGTTCTTTTGCACTCCTTAAATTTTTCAAGAAATTCTCCTTTTGACATGAGAAAATACACCTTGCACCATCCACTATTATCGTCTACAAATGTTAGAAGATATCTCGATCCACCTCTGGTTCTAACTCGCTTTGGTCCGCAGATGTCTGAATGAACAATATTCAGTAACTGCTTACTTCTTAATTCTCTGGCAGTAAAGGGTGTCCTTGCATATTTACCTCATTGATATATGCCACACCACGTGGGTAATTTATCGTTATCCAATTTTATTTATACTTAATCAAATAATATAAAATATATAAAATATATAAAATAATTGTTTCAAAAGTGCCATACATCTTTGGAAATCTCGCATCCTTTGATACTCTTGAGGTCCGATGGGCTTATGCATAGGATTATGTCCGCATTTACCTTTTTATCTTATTTACATCCACGTTTTAAGCGCTGATTCACTTTTTTTGTCACCCTGACATTTAACTGACTTTGATACTTCATTAACGAAATTCCAGGTATCGATTTTGGTAAGTAACGCCTCTACCTGAATCCGCCTCGTGTCGAAATTTTCTTTGGATAGAAGTTCAATTCTTGTACCACAGATCGCCATCTCGAGTCCCATGTTTCGATAGTATGGACCTACCTTATAACTCATCCTACATCTGAGAATTAAGCTTGTTTATTCTAATTATAATTTTAGAATAGTGCCGAAGTAATTCTTCCTTAAAATTTAATCTGTACTGTAATCAGTAAATGTGTTTCATAAATTATGTCGCATATATCTTTTAAGTACTTCTTTCCACTAACTAATGGGAGGTTAAAATTAATTAAATTAACCACAAAACGTAAACAAAGTAGTTTTATTTGGAAAGTTATATTATATTTAAATATTTGGGAACCCCATTTATAGTCATTTAGTGTAAGTTGAAATATAAGGATGAAATTAATTCGGAACAGTTCTACCATTAAAGTTATTATAACTCATCTCGACATTTCTTTGCTCTGTCAATTTGTTGACACTGTGGATTCAAACGAATAGAATTATAACAAAAAATATAACTGAACCACAATTTGATGTAATATTAATACAATATAAGATCAAATCAAATTTACTTGAAAGAAGACAACGTGTTTCCAAACCACATATTTCGAATTAGGTTTAATTGAATTAACCATAACTCTTGCCTATAATTGGACAGGCTGACATACTTCATAAGGTGACGTAATCTTAGCAACATAAATGTTATTTTCTCTTATTTGACTAACAATCTTCCTTCGTTGCTACTGAAACATGAAAGATTGCAAAATATCACTCAATACAACACTCACTCCAAAATGTTCGTTTAATTTTGTAAGTACTAATTAATTATAATTTTATTTATGTGTATATACATCAGGCAAGTTACTTGTTTTCAATTTCATCCCCCACGTCTCTTAGTAGCAAAATATATTTCTGCATTTAAGTATAAAGTTAATGAAAACAATTTCTATTCACATGTTAATTATCTGTCAGATTCACAGACAGTATTCCTTTGATGGAAAATAAATGTCGTCGAGACATCTACAACTCATTTGATTTCAGTGACTCGTAATCGGAACCTTCGGACAGTAGGTTCCTATTATTGTAACTGTTTAAATATGTCACCTTTTTAAATCAAAAAATAATTCACGTAGTTGATTCTTTAAGCAAGAATTAGTGAGCGGCAAATTTCAACTAGGTACTGAATTTCTCTCTTTCACGTTTGGTTGGATTATCACCCTCAAACAACACTAAGATACCAATCTTTCTAATTTTGCTAATTTTATGTCAAAATTTATTTAGATTCCTCATGTCTAGATGACAAGTTCAAATAATGACAACACAATTTATAAACAAAATCAAATCACAATTTTCTGTGAAAAAATTTGCAACCTTTGTTGAGTTGAAATTTATAATTAATAGCTCATTTGTAATTTTGATGAAATTTTCATCTACTTTAGTGCATATATATTTTAAGTGTCTCCACGTTTTCTTGAGAGCTCGTAACCGCTACGCACGTTTTGACAACTTGCTGACCAATTAGACTACTTGGGCATGTTGGGGTATTTTCATTCTAATTAGTTGCTAATCTTATAATCGCGATTATAGGAACCTGGGATCATTTTAAGAAGTATTTTTCTAAAAAAACTACTTTACCGTGCAATAAGGTATAACATAACTGAAAAGAAAGATAAACATTCAAGAGGTGACACACAATTTACTTGGTTTATCTATATGCTATATGCAGAATCTTAACATCTACTACATGTCTGATCGGTATTCTAAATAAATGATTTTCCAAGTAAATTGCGTCTCAATTCTTGACCCTGTTATAGCATAAGCTTTATTTTCAAGAATAAGAAAGATATTTTTTCGCATTGCAAATTAAATTATATCAGCAGAATGCTACACAGTTAACTGTGACAGGAAAATAGCTCCTCGATTATTATTATAGGATCCTGTGTTCAGAATATCTCGACAATTTAGAAGAACAACTTTGTGTACTTGGTAAGGCCATTGTAAAATCGTCCAACAAGCAAAATCTCCAACATCAGTTGACAGTTAGTTGTCAAAACACACGTACAGAACCAGAGTTCTCAAAAACTTATTCTCTCGTTTTAAGAAATTGTTAATAAATAATTTAATTATTTACTCCAAATAGTATTATTCAAGTCTTAACCGTTAATTTAAACCACACACATTTTCCATTTAAATTTGATCCACTGATGTTAATCATCAAATTTGACTTTCCTTAGAAATTATGTGTTATTCCTTATGAATTAATTCTGAAATAAATTAATGGCGCGTATGTTGTTGTTGATTTTTTGAATGGTGAGACACCTACTGTTCTAAAGTTTCACAGCATCTCTTGAATGTTGAAATTGTTAATATTTTAAATTAAGTTTTGGGAACAGTTGTAAATTACAGATGCTAGGTTACAACAAGTGTTCTATTGTTTTTTTAAATTTGGATTCCCTTAGAAACAGAATTCATTGCAGTTAATCAAGGCGGAATATTGTAACAATTACATTAATAACGAAATATATCTATTTTAGAGCTCTGATTTCAAATAGTGTTAATTAATCATAAAATTCTCGGAAATCAAGCCACATGAAAATTTCCCGTGGGCTTTTATTTTGCTGTATCAAAATATTACCAATTATATTTAAAGTTCACTTAAATAAAGTTAGGAGATAAGATATATTAACAAAACATCAAAATGTCTTAGAAACTGTAAAAAAAAATCCCGATTTGTATATATATCAAAAGTTAACCAAAGTTATACAATATTACAGAGTACAGAGAGTATTTAGTGTAAAATATCGTGTTACATATACCGCCCCTTTGGTTGACTGAATCAACGCACTACAACGCCGCATAATCAAATTGAGACATCCCTAATTAAAAATCGCTCCGTTATTTTCCTTCTTTCAAAAAAATCTTTGGTCACTGTGTTTTTCATTCTCTTCTACAATATGATTTATTCAATCAATTTTTGAAGATAATTTTTGCAATACCCTCAAAAATTATTTCTTTTTACAGATTGCAAATTTAAATAAAGTATCTAAGAACTCCATCTACATCCCAACGCATATGGAGAGTTACTACCACGATCTTAACATATTTTTGAAGCAAGTATGGAGCATACAGGTAAAGCAAGTAAATTGTGTCTCACTTCTTGAATGTCTATAAGAGCATAAACTTTCATTTCAATTATGATATACCTTATTACAGATATTTTAGAAGAATACTGCTTAATAGGATACAAGGCTCCGCGATGTTTGATTGTATATAATTACTTCTTTCCATGATCGGTATCGCGATTATATGATAACCGAATAAGCAGAACGAAAATACTACAACTTTAGTTCTCGATGATGTTGTCAGTGTTTTGTCAAAACATGCCTACTCCCAAGAAAATATGGAAACACTAAAAATATATATGCACTAAAGTAGATGAAAGTTTTAACAAAACTGCAACAGATAAATCTATTAATTATAAATTTCAACCCAACAAAAATTTCAAATCTATATTTCCACAGAAAATTGTGAAATAGAAATCACTATTTCATGATTTGGTTTATAAATTGTGTTAACATTATTTGAACTTGTCATCCAGACATGAAGAATATAAATAATTTACGACATAAAATTATCAAATATGGAAAGATTGGTATATTAGTGTTGTTTGAGGGTGATAATTAAAGGTGAAGGAGAAAAATTCAGTGCATAGTTGAAATCTGTCGCTCACTTATTCAAGCTGAAAGAATCAACTACGTGAATTTACTGTTGATTTAAAAAGGTGAAATATTTAAACAGTTACAAAAATAGCAACTTACCGTCTGAAGGTTTAGATTACGAGCCCTGCAAGTCACTGAAATCAAATCAGTTGCAGATCTCTCGTCGACATTTATTTTCGACAGGTAATTAATATGTGAAACGAAATTGTTTTTGTTAACTTTGTTAATTTTATATTTCTATTAGAATAGATTGCTGCTAAGAGAAGTTTCAACTACTATAAGGTGAGGAATAGAATTGAAAACAAATAAAATTTTAATTAATTTGTAATTAAAAAATAAAACGAGTGAGTGTGTGATTGAGTGACATTTTGCAAACAAGTATCAATAGCAACGAATTGTTTGTCAAAAAATAAAATAACATGTCAAATTACGTTTCTTTATGGCATATGTCAGAACTATGTAGTAATTTATAAAAAAGTTGTCTTCTCTCAAGCATATTTGATTTGATTCTTACATTGTATTAATATAACACCCAATTGTGGTTCAGTTATATCTTTCCTTATAATTCGTTTTAATCCACTGTCTCAGCAAATTGACAGAGCAAAGGAATATCGTGATGATTTTTCAATTTGTTATAAAATTTTTGATGGTAGAACTGTTTCGAATCAATCTCATCCTTGTATTTCAACCTACAGTGGATGACCATAAATGAGATTCCCAAATATTTAAATATAACATAACTTTACAAATAAAACTACTTTGTTTAACTTATGTCGATATTTTAATATTAGTTTGGTGTTTTAAAATGGTTTCGACACATTGCCGATTTTTTCAACATCCAATTATTCAGTGGAAAAATATACAGATATACACAATATAATTATTTATGAATCACATTTTCCGTCATAAATTACAGATTAAAATATAAGTAAAAACTACTACGGCACAATTCTAATATTATAATTACTATAAACATGCTTAATTCTCAGATGTTATTTGAGTTGAAACGTATGCCCATACTATGGAAAACTTTCCATAAATTGAAAGTACCTTCTTTATACACAGACAGATATGTGGAACTTCAATGGGAACATTCCTGTCCTCAGCCTTTTTGATAGAACTTGTGAAGACGGTTTCTTGGTATTGCTGTTTTCTCCTTTATTGTGACTTTTTCTTGACCTTTTTTCGGATTTCTTGCATATTTTTTCATATTTCATAGCCTCAGAGAAAATAGCATGCCCTCAACCTCCGGAGATCTATCTTTCAACATTCTAATCCGGAGATTGCATGCTTGCATGATATCCAACCCTGTGAATCCGACAGATACAAGAGACCTTGTCTCTTGGCTGTCTAGACCTCTGCGTCTCTTTTGAACATCTTTTCTTTACTATGTAGCGATTGTTACGTACCTCTTTAGTTTTCCCTTCTATTTTCCTAAAACTTTATGGTTAACTACTCTTAGGTCATGATCTATCGGATCATTGCCCGGAGAGGGGTTTTTAGTCGGTAAAGTCCGGCACTACGTCTTGTAGATTTCCCCCTCTTTGCTCCAATAAAAAAATAATCATAATTTATTCTGAAAACAAATCAATGTGTTATTTTATGGAGCCTTATTCTGTGTTTAGTTGGGAATTCCTGTAAATATAAATAATGAATTTAGCCAAAACTATTCCCTAAAAATAACAGTTTGGTAAGATCGGTTTCATTTCTAGCACTACAGTACATAAGTATTTCTGCTAATTACAATTCTCAATGAGGAAGAACCTCATTAATAAAGAGAGAATATTTAACTATTAATTTTGAATTGAAGCGTAGGAGCAACTTCAGAAAGATGTGTTTCTTATGAAATAAAAGTCTGAACTGATTAGAGTTTTGTTGTAAACAAATAAAGAAAACATTTTGGGCTACTTGATTTTATGAAAAATATTGTAATATGTTTATATACAACGAAATTCAAATGTCTACAAGTGAATAATGCATAGAAATTCAAACAAAATGGTCCTGTGGCATAGACAACTAGAGTACCTACATTATAAAGGCGTACAGGATTTGTACAGAAAGCGACTGGTACACGGTAATAAATTGGATAATGATAAATTACCCATGTGGTGTGACAATGTCAACGAGGTAAGCAAGCAAGGAAACCCTTTACTGATAGAGAAGGAAGAAGTAAGCAGTTACTGAATATTGTTCATTCAGATATCTGCGGACCAATGCGAGTCAGATTCAGCGGTGGATCAAGATATCTTCTTACATTAATAGACGAATATAATAGGTGGTGCCAGGTTTTTTCCTTAAGTCAAAGAGAGAAGTTTTTGAAAAATTTAAGGAGTACAAAAGAACTGTCGAAAATCAAATTGGTAATGAAATTAAGAGAGAATTAGCTGAGAAATTGAAGATCAAAGATTGCTAGGATTTTCTTTAGAATAGAAATTAACCAAAGTAAGAAAGGAGTAACACTTAAACAAAAAAAATATATTTCAGAGAAATTCAGAATGATAGATTGCAATCCAATTAAAACACTGTATGACTGCCACTCAAAATTTAACAGAGATTTAAAACCATTCAAAGACCCCACACGATACAGAGAATTAATTGGTACTCTAATGTACTCTAAGGTAACCGATCAAAACTGAGGCTTTACAATAACTAGCTGTGTCGTTGGATGTGGTAACGCTTTCCTTTATGCCAATAGAACCTGGATTTGGGCCTCCTTTTCCTTTTCTTATTTCTCGGCTCTTGTCTTTTAATAGGAACTTTAATAGGGTCACTAAATAAAAACGAAAATATCACTACCAACACTTTTCCGTAGTTGCTACCGAAACTTGGTTAAATGACGATCGTTACCTCTGCCATTGATAACAACAGAAAAGTTTCTTATTGTTAGCGACTTTTGTCAATTGTTCAAAGTGTGGGTAGCAACCAGGGAATATTGTTGAAAATTTCTATTTTTTTTTGAGTTGTTTGTCCTTCATTTGTCTGAATTTAGTTATAATAGTTACCATAATCGAAAGAGAAGAGTTGTTAATTTGGCTTGTAACCTCGGTTACTAAACCAATAAACTATGTGTAGGGTCCGGAAAAAAGAAAAGCTAAGTGAAAAACTCAATAAACCCCAAAAGTCTGCTGACGTTTCCAGAGGTGCCCGATTTCCTTAGGAATAAACTTTTGGAACTAGAAGGTGAGATACAGAGAGTGAAAGAGTGCTTACACAGCTTTGTCGTCTAAACTAGGGATACTATCGGTAAACTCTGATGGTACCCCTACTCCTAACGCTAATCCCAAATCATTGTCCCAACTAGCCACCCCTACTCCTGCAAAGTCTCCCAGCTCCGAAACTCAGAAAACTTCTTGGAACTCGGTCACCCCCAAGGAGGTGATGTCGAAATTGTGTAACTACGACGCACCCCATGGTTCAGTGTTGAAATTTATGTATATTGAATTGTATTAAAGTATTTTAGACCAAGTGCCCTAAGAATTAGAAGAGCCTTCTCATAGAAAATAAACTCCTTGTTATTAAAGTAATTATTTAACGTTTCTAATTGAATGGAATTATTTGGTAGCGCTAATGGCTAGACGTCTCAGTCTCAGTTTCGGCTCGTATTTTTTGACAAGTCACTGACAATCTTGACAACTGATCTTTGTGTAATTTTGTTTTGATTGGTGTCCGATCCTATAATGCTCTTTGGCGAATTACAGAAGGAGTATATTTCAGTCTGCCAAAATGTGCCACATAAATATTAATCAACGAGCTGACCCAGCTTACAAAATCCGATAATATGCATTCCTCAGTTAATTTAATGCTGTCTTGTTAACCAAAAGTAGTTTACCTGAAGCATTCTTCTCAATTTACAGCGCAATGTAGCTTAGGCTATTATAAAGAATGAAAAATTATAACACATCTTAAAACAAATAATGTTTCATTTCCTCTTGGGAATCCAATTGTAACTGTTGTGATGACCTGTAGGAGTGTACTGAAACTACACATAAACTGTTAAAATTGTAATTTGAATTGTGCGCCTGTAGACAGTTAAGTTGTAATTTTAACAATAAATTCTTAAATATAAGTTTTTCTTCTGAAATAATAAATTCTTTTAAGAAAAATTAACAGGTTATGGAAGGGAAGCCCAGAATGGCTTACTTACTGAGAAAAGTAATGAAGTTAACCTAAAACGTCAATACGACAATTGAAAAGTGCTTCCTCGTAACATCTGGAATAAGGGTTCTTAAATTGCCAGCAAACAATCAATTGGCATTAATTGAAAAGTTAACCGGCCGAGATAATTACGTAACATGGCGATTTGCTCTAAAAACATACCTACAGCAAGAGGAGTTGTGGAACTGCATAGACCCCACCACATGTGTCATTGTGGACACAAAACGAGACACAAAGGCAAAAACTAAGATAAATTTACTAGTTGACTAAATAAATTATGGGGGGGCTGCTGCGTGATCTCTATAATACTTCACTTACTGTATGTCAAAACGTAGAGAAATATGTGAGCAAAGTTATGTGTAATGCTCACAAGCTCAGAAACATTGGTTTCGCAGTTGACGATGAATGGCTAGTTACATTGCTACTCTCCGGTCTACCAGAGTCCTATCAACCAATGATTATTGCTATTGAAAGCTCCGGCATGAAGATAACTTCAATTTCTGTGAAATCAAAACTATCACAAGATGTTAAACAATCTGAAAGTGACTCAACAGTATTTTCAGTCAACAAGAACAACCACAAGAAACAAAGTAAGTAAGGGAGCTACACTTGTAATAAGTAAGGTCATAAAAGTCCTCAAATGCAAATCCAGGACCAAGAATGTTCAACAAAAAGCAAGTAGTTCATCATATGCTGTTGTGTTTGAGGCAACATCCAGCCAAAATGACCCATGGCAAGTGGCTTCCGGTGCATCGTCACACATGACAAGACGTAAGAACATGCTTGAAAATATGACGGCCCCTGTCATACATAAAATCAGAGTCGCAGACAACAAAGTATAATCTGTGCAATGTTCAGTACAAGTGAGGTTGGACCATTATGACGATGAAGGTCAAAACAAAAAGGTGCTTTTTACAAAAGTATTATGTGTTCCTAAACTGGCAACAAATCTATTGTCTCTAAGTCAGATTATTTGCGATGGTAGCCAAATAAAATTTGGCGGAACAAGCTGTGTTATTATGAACAGCAGAAGTGAGGTAGTATCTTCCCACTGTGGCTTTATGTGAGGGTCGGCTGGAACAGTATTAGGATTAGCATTAGTCATTTCAAATCTGTTTAAAATTTGTTCCGCATAAATACTAAAACTACTACTGAAACTCTTTTCGGTGTAGAGTCGAATTTTGCATTCCAGCAGCGAGGGAATTGTTTTAACCCATATAGTGACTTGTTCAATTTACATACCATGTTTTCGTCATGATCCAACCCTTTTTGTTAAGTCATAAATAGGTGTCTTCAAGTTCTCCATATAAAAATGCTGTCTTTACGTCTAGTTACTTGATTTTGTGATTATTTTGTACAGCCACAGATAGTAACAATCGTATTGAATCTCACCTGACTGTTTGTGCAAAAGTTTCCTGGTAATCAACACGTGACATTTGACCATATCATTTCACACACAGATGTGATTTGTAACGTGGTCATTAAATAAATGAATCACTGTCATTAAAGTTATTATAACAAATCGAAAAATCATCTCGATATTTCTTTTCTCTGTCAATTTGTTGACACTTTCAATTAAAACAAATAGAAATATATTAAAAATATAACTGAACCACAATTTGATGTAATATTAATACTATGAAAGAAACAAATCAAATTTACTTGAAAGAAGACAACTTTTTTCTAAATTACATATTTCGAATAAGGTTTAATTGGACATTGGATGTTTCGTTTATATTTTAACGTCTGGCATATGTCACAAAGAAACGTAATCTTAACAACATAAATGTTATTTTCTTTTATTTGATAAACAAAATTCCTTCATTGCTATTGAAACTTGAAAGTTCGCAAAATGTCACTCAATCCCACACCCACTCCCAAATGTTCGTTTAGTTTTGTAATTACTAATTAATTAAAATTTTATTTATGTGTATATACATCTAGTTATCCTGTTTTCAATTTCATCCCTCACGTCGTCGGTATCACATATTCAAACTAAATTATAATAGTTGAAACTTCTCTTAGCAGCAATCTATTCTAATGGAAATATAAAGTTAACAAAGTTAACAAAAACAATTTCTTTTCACATGCTAATTATCTGTCAGAATCACAGACAGTTTTTGTATGTCGACGATAGATCTGCAACTAATTTGATTTCCGTGACTTTCAGGACAAGTAATCGACATCTCCACAATAATGGCATCAAGTTGCCATTATTGTAATTGTTTAAATATTCCTAACGAGTTCCTATGGAGTCCGCACGTTTTGACAACTCTGGGAATTTTGACAGCTAATGTGAGAGTATTTCGTTCTTCTTAATTGCTGTACTTATAATCGCGATACCGATTATGGAAAGAGGTTATTTTATACGACAAAACATCGCAGAACCTGGGATCCTACAGCAGTATTTGTGTAAAAAGCTACTTTAATGTGTGGGCAAAAGCACCAAGATGTGCTCCAGCTTTTCTTTTACATTTACCCAAATTCATTGTAGCTTGAGCCGAACCAACTTTTCTAGAAAAACTACCGCCCAATCTATTACTCATTTTTAAATTTCAAACACAATACATTAATATCTTTTATCTAAAGTATAACTTGCGAATATGGTGTTGATTAATTTTTTTGATAAAAACTAATCACTTTACATTACAATCGTTATGATTATTTACAGTGGAAAAATCACTTGTCAAATCCAGCCTATTTAGTTTAGCAAACAATAAATCATAGCAGATTCTATCAAATGCCTTTTAAATGTCTGTATAAACAGCATCAACCTGTAAATGATTTTCAAGAGCACCAACTGTCGAGAGGTTATAAATAAGAAGGTTAGTCGCAGAAGATTTACATTTGCAAAATTCATGTTGACTCTCATTTATAATATTTCGGAACTATGGCATAATTATTTTGGAAATGATTTTTTTGGACAATTTTGGAAAACAACAAGTAAACTACCTCCATCCTTTAAGGTAGGTATAACAAACGAATTTTTACGTACGTTAGGAAATAAAGTAGATTTTAAAAACATTTTAAATTTCATTGTTAGAGGCTTTGTTAATGAGAATCCACAATTCAGTCAATACTGTAGAAGGAATATCATAAGGACCTCTATTACTAGATAAATCAAGACTTCTGAGTTCCTTGAAAACATCAATCTGGACAAAATTATAATTACGTTTTGAATATAAACAAAAATATTAGATTTGTGTCTGCATTGAAGGCAAAAAAGTGAGACAAACAGCTAACGAAGTGTAAATACTTATTTCTTTTGTTGTTTTTGTCTTTCCAATGACGAAATTGTAAGAAGTTATCAAATAATTGTTCAAGATCAGTTTTGAAATCAAATGATATTTTGTACATATTCAGGTTTCAACAGCAATGAAGGCGATATGTTTATTAATCAAAAGTAAAACAAACTTTTGTTGTCTGAAGAATATGCATCGACAAAAGTGTGTGAATTGTTAATTAGACATTGCTATTCCTAACAAATATCAAAATTTTATATATTTTCTTTGATAAGATAATAATAAAACTAAAACATCTTTTTTAGCTGCTTTTTTTCAATTCTGTTAAACTTATAAATTCACATCACATAATTAGGACCTTCCCACTTTCCGCATATTTTGGCAAATTGAAATAACCTCACTCAGTAATTCGCCAAAGAGCATTATAGGATTGAACACCAAACAAAACGAAATTACACAAAGATCAGTTGCCAAGATTGTCAATGAGCTGTCAAAAAATATTAACCGAAATTGAGATCTGAGACGGCTAATCATTAGCGCTGGTTTTTCCCAAACCAATTTAAAAGTTTCTTCTCTATGAGAAGTCTCTTCTAATTCTTAGTGTACTTGGTTTAAAATACTTTAATACAATTCGATATACATAAATTTGAACAATGAATCATGACTGGTGGGGTGAATCGTAGTTAGACAATTTCGACATCACCTCCTTGGGGGTGACCGAGTTCCTGAGTTTTGGATCTGGAAGACTTTGCAGGAGTGTGGGTGGCTGGTTGGGATAAAAATTTGGGATTAGCGTTTTCAACTCTTCTCTTTCGATTATGGTAACTATTATAACTAAATTCAGACAGAAGAAGGACGAACAACTCAAACAAAAATTGTTACTATCAACAATATTCCCTGGTTGCACTTTGAACAATTGACAAAAGTCGCTAACAATAAGAGACCTTTCTGTCGTTACCAATGGCAGCGGTAACAATCGTCATTTATCCAAATTTGAGTAGCAACTACGGAAAAGTGTTTGTTAAGGAATGAAATTGCACATTGATACTTGGAACCCTCTGTATAGATGCCCTAACGCAAGCGTCATGCTACGCAGTGTTTTTAGTTCTTAGTTTTTAGTCTTTGACGTTTCTAGCACACTTTGTAATAATATAATAAACGATCAGTGTTCTTGTAACATCGACTATTATTCTCATCACACTCACACCTCAGTTTTCAAAAGTGTTTGTAGTGATATTTTTGTGTTTATTTAGTGTCCATCTTTTGTCTAAATTTAGTTAGTTACCAAATTCAGACAAATGAAAAAATTTGTTTACTTGTCTGGTAACCTTGGTTACCAATCCAAGAAACAACTGAATTAAATTTTTGTTTTCGTACTATAAAGAGTTTAGCGATAATGAAATGGGAAAACAGCAAGTGTGCCTGCAAAATGTCGAGTGGTTCCGAATCCTATTGGAACCGGACGGCACATCGCCAGTTCCGTTCCACAAGAAGTTCCTACTAAGAGACAAAAACCGTGAAAGAAGGAAAGGAAAAGGCGGTTCAAATCCAGGTTCTATTGGCAGAAAGAAAGGTCAACCGCCCGGTAAACCCTGAGCACGACTCCCTTCCAAGTTCCGAAAGAGTTAACTATCTAAAGTAAGTAACAACAGCAAAATTCGGCAAAGCGCCTCACCGACATCAGACCCCCAAATGGAGTTAGACATAACGTTAATATAAACAATAAAATAGAATAAAGTATGTTAAAAAATAATAACAATTGATAAATGAAGGCGACCGAGGTAACCTTGGTGATCAAGAAACAGTGAGAGTCAGTTTGAGAGAAACAGCTCAAGAGCTCAGTAGTAGCCGTCTTTTTTGTTGATTCATCTTTTGTATTTCAATTATTTGATTGAATAAATTACTGCAATTTCTTGCATATTCTCTGAGGTTATGGGCCCAGTGCGTGCAGGATAAAGTTATACAATTGAAGTTGAAAGTCAATTGTGGTGAAGGCAACAGACAAAGATGGCGAACGTTACTGTAAATAACATTCTAAAAATTCAACAATTCGATGGCACAAATTTTAGCAATTGGAAATATCGTGTGGGAATTTTGCTTGATGAAATGGAGTTGAGAAGATTCATCGAGGAATCGTTGGAGGTCATTCTTACAGCGGAAAAAGATGTGACAAAACATCCTACGATTAAGTTGAATGAAAGGAAATGTGTTTCGATATTAGTACAGTCAGTTCATGTTCGACACATTATGCACGATTTTCGAAAGGAAAAGTGTGGCGTCGCAAGTTTTATTACGAAAACAATTGCTGACAATGAAATACAATGAGTCGGATGATATGATAAGTTACCTTTTGCAATTTGATAAGTGAATTCGAGAGTTAAAGTCAACGGGAGCTAAAATGGAAGAGCTTGATGTGGTTGTACATTTGTTGATTACTATGCCAAGAGGTTATGATAACCTAGTGACACCATCGGAAACGATGGATCAATCAAAGTTAACTGTAGAATTTGTTAAAACTCGGTTAATGGATGAGTACAATAAGCGGACTGGTGGAAATGGTTCAAGTAAATCAATTGAGCCTGGAGCAATGTTTGCTGGGAATAAGACAATTATATGTCATTTGTGTAAAAAACCTGGACACAAATAGGCTCAATGTTTTCGCAATAAAAACAAAAAAGAGAGGTCAAATAGAGAAAGCGCAAACAGAGCAAGCGGTTCATCGATGTATGCAATTGCTGAAGATGGTACCAAAGAGAATTTGGCAGAATCGAAATCATTTAACGCTCAATTGCAGCAGAATAGCGGTAATTACGCGGAAATAAAATTTGTTTTAGATTCTGGAGCGACTCAGCATATGGTGAATCAGAAGATGTTCTTCGATAAATTTGGAACCAATTGACGAATTAAGCATTTCGGTTGCCAAGAATCAAAACATTGTTGCAAAGCAACGTGGTGACATTCTCGTTAAAACATTTCACCATGGTGACACATCGGTAAAAACAATGGAGGACGTTCTATTCGTGAATGATTTGAAATGCAACTTGATGTCATTCCGAAGACTAACACAAAAGGGATATCGAATTGTGTTTGAGGGTGATTATGCCTATGTATCGCTGAATGGTATCGAAAAGTTTGTCGGACGCGTAAATGGAAGAATGTATGA
The DNA here is from genome assembly GCF_024364675.1 of Aethina tumida. Taxonomy (NCBI): domain Eukaryota; kingdom Metazoa; phylum Arthropoda; class Insecta; order Coleoptera; family Nitidulidae; genus Aethina; species Aethina tumida. The sequence goes on along the minus strand of NC_065435.1, from coordinate 25,797,131 downwards.
AGTGACTTTGTTCGTTGACAACAATGTGTTTGCGGGATTTACAGGAGTGAATAAATTGAATACAATATCACAGAATTTATGGCATTTTAGACTTGGTCATCTCAACCGAAATGACATGAAAAAGTTAGCCAATTGTATGGCTATTGGTATGAGTAACGTAAAAAAAAGGATACACAGTTGTGCGAATCGTGTGTACTTGGAAAACATGTTCGTTCACCGTTTCCAAGAAATTCAAATACACGTTCATTGCGAGTTTTGGAATTGATTCACAGTGATGTTTGTGGACCGTATCCAACGAATGCATACGATGGGTCACGTTATTTTGTGACATTCATGGATGATTATTCGAGAGCATCCATGGTCTATTGCATCAAGAGAAAAAGTGAAACGTTTGGTAAATTCAAGGAATTTGTTGCAATGGCTGAGGCACTTCATGGCTCAAAGGTGTCAAAATTGAGACATGATGGCGGTGGTGAATATACGTCAAACGAATTTAAAGAATACTGCAAACAAAAGGGTATTCAGATGTTAGTCACCGTTGGTTCAGTATCTGAACGTTTAAATGAAACGCTGCAAAACAAGGCTACGACAATGCTTTTGGCCAGTGGGATACAAAATAAGTTTTGGAATGAAGCAATTATGTCGGCAAAAGCAGTTTAAAGACAAGACACCAGCAGAAATTTGGTTTGGAAAGAAACCGGAGCTGTCAAACCTTCGAATATTTGGTTCTGAATGTTACAATCATATTCCACATGAAAAGCGGTTGAAATTACAAGCAAAAGCAACAAAATGTATTATGCTTGGTTATGGTGCGACGTTTGGTACGTATCAACTTTGGGATATTGAACAACAGAAGCTGATTTTTAGTCGAAATGTAACATTCAATGAATCATCGGTATTAAATCGATCAAAGTTAGTAGAGATAATCGGTTCAGAGGCGGTTACAGATAGTGGGAGTACGTGTGACGGTAAAGCAGTTCAACCAAATGATGATGAACAGTCGCGTACTGATAAAACTGGAGAAATCCACAGTACTAATTTGGCTTGTGTTGGTAGCGGCATTTATTTGGATAACATGGGTATCAGCGAGGTAAGTCAACGAAAGAGCGGGAGAGTAGGAAAGGCACCGCAACGTTACGGTAATTATGCACCTGAATGTGATGCGCATATGGCAATATCATCTAT